>NC_091703.1:64922058-65225441 GCF_041296265.1 Equus caballus | reverse complement strand
ATTCCTCCTTTGAGACAACCATTATCCTGCCTTGAAAGCGGCATCATACATTTAGAAAACTACATGATGGTCTAGTCTTGCCTGTTAGCATTCACTAGCCTTTCTTCTTTACAGCACAAGACAGTTATTGAAAATCCTACAATGTGTTCTCTGGTTTTTCTCTGCCAGAAAATTTGGAATAAACATCAACAAAACTCATTCCTTTAAAGACTGGGTTTCAGAATGCCCAATTTATGTGTCTTTTTCCCCCACTTCATAATATCAGTTGACACCAGTACATTTCTAAGAGAGCGATTCACTTGAATGGCTAAAGTGGATGGAATGAGATCAACCATGGGACAGCAATCATGTGCATTTTTGGCTTATGACCACACCCTAAGTGAGTCCCAAGGTGCTAGGTCTGGAGTCCTCTGGTGGTGGTTCTGGTCTTTAGAAAGACATACGTTTGGGTCTTCATTTTCTCATCTACAAAATATGTTCATTCGTTTACTCATTTATTAAATCATTAATAATCACATGCTATATGCCAGAAACTGTGCTAGGCAATGATGACAAAATAGAGGTTCAAAAATAAATTCACAGTGCCATGGGCAGACGGGTAAGGCACAGAACAGTTAGGGAAAACTTGCTGTATCTGTAGGAGGCATGAGATTATAGGACCACGGAGGGTGGCGCCTCACGTGCTGGGAGCACTGGCGGAGGCCGTGTGGAAGAACCAAGGTCTGAGCTGAGTCATGCAGAGAGAGGAAAGCCTCCCTGGGCCTCCCAGAGAACATCCCCAAGCACGGCATCTTGAGATAGCAAAGGAAGATACACTAAGATCACAAGAGAAGGAGGAGCACAGGCAGGACGGGGCCAAGAACAAAGAGCCTAGAATGGTATGCAGAAGATGTGGAAGCCATCTTGAAGGAAAAAGAAGCCAGTAAAGCCAAACAGCTACTCTTTCAAGCTGAAGAGTCACATGGTCAGAGTCCTCTATAACTGTTACTTATAGATGGTAGAGGCAATGAGACCAGCTCTGAGATGGCTACAAAAATATAGATACAAATTGACAAGGGCTAAACTAAGGCCATGGCAATGAGGAAAGAGAAGAGGAAGTGGACTTGTGAGCTACTGGGATGTAGAAGTGATATGATTTAGGAACTATGTGGATGTGGAGGATGAGGGAGAGAACAAAATTCTAGCATTATTTTTTGAGTTTAGTTTTGGACGTGCTACTTCTGTAGTATGTACGTAGGAGACCTCCAAGTGGAGCTGCTGAGCAGGCCGTGGACGGAAGAGGCTAGAACTCAGGAGGGAGGTCTGGGTTGGAATAAAAGACTGAGAATCTCTAATCCAAGCAAACATGTAGATAGGGGAAGAAGGAACATTGTTAATGAAGGAGACAGAAAAGGATGGCCCCAGACGGAGGAGAAAAAAGCCATGTCACTAAACCAAGAGAACAGAGTTTCAAGGAGAGCAGACAACAGTGTAAATTCCTGTAGAGCAGTGAAATAAGATCAAGCCTGAACAGTGCCCGGGGAAGCTCCTACCTCGGAGATCATTGGTCACCACAGACGGTGCAGTGTCTGTGGAGGAGCTTGGACACAAACCAGACTCTAGTGGGTTGAAGAGTTAGCAAAACCGTAAGAAATGGATATGTTTTCTAGAGGGTTGGGGCAAAGGAAAAGACCAGCTAACTGGCTGGAAGATCTTTACAGCTCTCTTTAGCCACAATGTCCTGTGAATTCTGCTGACAAAACAGTCGTATCCCGAAGAGTGGGCCTACTTCCCCAGATGACTAGCTTACTACCAGCCTGTTAGGAAACTGAGCAGTTGGAGTCAGGTAGGTTCAGAACAGGACTCATGTGTTTGGAGTCTTGGCTTGGTGCTCACGTTACACCGGCGTTCCTGCCGGTGTAATAAAGAAGTGGGTGAGGTGTGTGGACAGCTAGCAGCCTCCCTTACCTCTTGGTTTGTGTGGTGGAGGGAGGTGCAGGGAATACAGCCATTTTAAACAGTAGAAAGACGGAAATTATTATCCCCAGGGGAGTAAAATAACCCTTAGATAAACATACAGAAATAAAGAGAGACTCGTAAAAAAGGAACAGTGATCTTATTGTTTACTCACAGGTGGTCCTGGGGGCCCTGGTTTTCCTGGAGGACCTGGTTTTCCTCGTCTTCCCTTGAAACCAGAGAGAAACAAACAATAAATACTGTGATTCCATTTTATTTTAAGAGGAGGCAATATCAAATGGCAATTTTAAAGACAACAAAAATTAACAAAAAGTTGAAAAACAATTCCCAGTCCACATGACCTTTAAATATCAATAAAATCTAAGAGCTATGGGCCAAATCTTAACCAAGTGAGAAAAATCATTCCTGGAATGAATAAATCTAGAATAAATACAATTAGCAGCCCTTTAAATCCTGTCTAGCCTGATACTTGAGTAAAGTAACATAAAGTATCTGAAAGATGTCTACTACTGGCAATTTTTCCAATGATGTGTGGTTTCAGATGCAACAATACACACATTTGTCATCTTAAATTGGTGTTTCTCAGGGTGATCTGAATGCTAATTTTATAGCAGTTACCTGAGGGTGAGATTGGGTGTTAAAAATGCATATTCCTGGCCTCCATCCTAGACTTACTGGTTTAGAATCTCCAGGGAAGAGAGCTATGAATCTACATTTTTAAAACCATTTCATGTAATTCTTATGCTCATTAAAGTTTGAGAAGCACTTCCCTGAGCCATATAAAGCACGTTAACTAGCTCTTTTCTTCCCGTTGGATGGTTAAGCTGTTTTATAAGTGAACTAAAATATATACTCCTTGCTCACTAATCTTCATTATTGCAACTGAATGGTAACTCTCCCAAGTTCACAACTGGCTAAATTCCAATTGCAAGAGTTAGAAAAATAAGACTGTGCTAACATCTCCAAGTAACTGTGTATCTAACATCGTTTAAAGAGCAGTTATTTATTATAAACTTATTTCGTTAATATTTTTCCCCCTCTAATAGAAGGAAGCAGGGTTAGGTATCGGAAGCACACATTTTGAATGAGAAGCATTTCTGAGCAGGTTTTCTAAACTCAATCACTCTATTTCATTGCTACTAATAACTTTATTACCATATTGGTAGTAATATTAATACCTATCAAGGCTTGTTGCTATTGAAATAGTGAAAGTATTGGATTGACCTTTCAATGCTTTTTTGGGAGAGTTGTAAGCTTAAACACAGAAAAGCCCATTACATTCACTAATTTTCTTGCTCTGAAAGTGTCAGGCACTTGCTTGATCTCTCTGGTTTTCATCTGGGTTTGGAGTCGGGTAGGAGTCCAATGCCAGCTGAACCAGCAGGCAAGCTTTGGGAGGTAAGCAAGCACATACTACATTGCGTTTGGGTGGGAAATGGACCATTGCTGCTGAAGGCAAGTTAAGTGCACACCATCAAGACTTTGCACAAAAACAGCTTCTGCTTTCACAAATAATCCTAGCTAATATCTACAGAACAGATTTTTAAAAATTTTATTAAAAACAGACATATAATTAGTGGTGTTTTCATGCACCATCTGTGTTAGAGATCTGAACCTTGGAGTTCCCTTTAGGGATGGTAAGACTGGAATGAATATATAAATTAATATTCTGCAAGCCTAATAAAAGTTATACACAAGTATGTTGTTTTCTAGTTTTGCAGTTGATACATTCTGAAAATCAACATATTAGATCTTTTAGTAAATATAAGTCAATTAGACCCTGAGGATTAATCAACGGTAAAAAGTTTACTTTGAAAGTGGAAGTGGTGTAATTTATTAATTCACAAGAGCACAAAGAAACAAAATCAATGGCATTGAAGCAGGTGGTTGGTTCTTTCCTTTAGGCTGAGGTAAGTTAAAACCATAAGATCAACTTTTGTGCGTATTGTTCTTTCTTTAAAGGATATTGTATATATTTGGGCAGGAAGTGGGGGAAATGAGGCTGACTATTGATCAACCTTTATCACAGAGTTAATGTTTAAGACAAACCAAATGTCAAATATTGGAACATAACATTGGCAAATCAAGTTGAGGAGTCAAAGGCAGTCACATTTCATATGGTACGGGCAAGCATCCAAATTCTTGCCTTTCACTGCTGATTGACACGCTCGTTTAGGTGAGCCTTGCAGTGTCAGGTGTACTGATGTGTGTGCTGGAAGTGTGCAGCGGAATGCTGATTGCGTTGGCATCCTTGCTAAGGGTATATCTGCAGGTAAAGTACTTTTAGGATTGTTAAATTATTGGAACATATTGTGTGCAGATAACTTCAGCTGGCACGTATTTTCAGTTTAAACATGGTTTCTAGGCTTGAGTTTCTAGTAACACCCTAATGATCTAATGATTTCACCCATTTGAATAAGCTTTTACTATGTGCTTTACAAGCAACAGTCACCATTGTCTTAGCCACACCGCCATATGTACCTTAAGTATATCTGGACTCAGGACTTTCTCTTCAGTCCTAAGTGTTGATGACCTGGAGAGGGAGCTCCGACAGGATGGAGCAGAGGGTGAATGGATGAAAATCAGGAGTGGAGGCTCCAGAACGTAAGGGGCCACAGTTTCTATCAGTGTGGTAGTTCCAGTCCACTCCCACACATCACCTCTCTTCCCTCCAAGGAGCCCCAGGAATTACCTCCCCAATCTTCCTTCCCCCCATTCAAGGCCCCCAGCTGCACCAGATACTGTCTCACATTCTCCGATTCCTCCAAAAGATCTTTTCCCTTTCACTTAAAAGCATTAAGGAAAGGTAAAAGCCTACCTAAGAGACAACAGCAGATTTTTGGTAGGATGAATTTTATTATTCAAGTCAGGATAATTTGAGGAATATTTTATTATTAACAATTACGCCAAGACAAGAGGCAGAAATCACAACTCTCATCCCAGGACTAAAACTAGATTCTTTCATTTTCTCTGAGGAAAGCGCAGTCTGTGAATCTTGATTCTGTCCTCGCAGGGCTCCGGGGAATGATATGAAGACACCTGGGCCATGAGGGGCAGGGGATGTGGATGGTGGTCCAGGGGTCCCTGGGGCTTCCCGGGGGAGGAAGCGTCACACAGGTGCTTCTCCTCTTCTGTCTCCTTTCATTTCAGTGCCTTCAGTGCAGGGCTCCCTCTGGATCCACTGTAAGGTGAGACCAAAAGTGGGGACTTGGATGTGGCTGGGGAGAAAAATCCTGGCAGATAACAGACAGATGCTGAACTGGGATTGCTTTCCTGCTTAGGAAGCCTCTTCCCAGGTGGCCATTTTTTCACAAGCAACTCTGATAACCTGGAGTCTGGCTGAATCTCCAAATGGATGAGACCTGCTGTTCCAGCATAATTACAAGTGGGCTAATCCAACACTTCTCTGAAAACCGGAGAATAAAGCACAAAACATAGATTTACCATGTCACGTTGCCCTGGAAACCTCAAAGTGCTCAACACGTAAGTTTCTCATTCAGCAATAGTGTAAAGGTTACTAGACGGCAGTTCAGCTATTTGTCTAACGGGTTTAAGCCAGTGGCGCTCAAACCTGATGGTGCATCAGCATCGTTGGGAGGCTGATTAAAACAGTGCTGTTCCACTTGCAGAGTTTCTGACTCAGCAGGTCTGGAGTGGGGCCTCAAAATTTGCATTTCCAACAAGTTCCCAGCCATGCTGATACCACTGGCCTGGAGACCACACTTCAAGAACCTCTGCTCAAATCTCAAGCTCTTATTTCACAGTTAAAGTCAGGCAATCCTGTAGAGCCCCTAATGTCTTGTAAACCTTGTAGCTCAGAACAAAAGAGCTCAACTGGCTTCGTAATCATGTGGAAATTTGAGAATAAAAAGCCCATGGTCAAGTTCAGGAGCACTAGGGGACAGCCTGGTGGGGTAGTGGTTAAGTTTGCTCACTCTGCTTTGGCGGCTGGGGGTTCATCAGTCAGATCCTGGGCACAGACCTGTATACCACTCATCAAGCCATGCTGTGGTGGCATCCTACACAGAAGAAGTAGAGGGACTTACAACTAGGATATACAACTATGTACTGGGGCTTTGGGGAGGAAAAAAAAAAAGAGAAAGATTGGCAACAGATGTTACCTTAGGGCCAATCTTCCTCACCAAAAAGAAAAAAAAATGTTGTTCAGGAGGACCTAAACTGGATCTAGCTTTTTCTCTCATGGGAAATTTTTGTGTCAAGATTTCATTGCTGCAAAATTGGTACTTATACTCTGCAACAGGTTTGTTAAGGATTAAAAAAAGAGATCATATGTACAATTCCTACCACACACACCCATTAGGATGGCTATTTTCAAAAAACAGAAAATAAGTGTTGGTGAGGATATGGAGAAACTGAAACACTTGTGCAGTGTTGGTGAGATTGTAAAATGGTGCAACTGCTTTGGAAAACACTCTTCAGGTTCTTAAAAAACTTAAAAGTAGAACTACCATACGATCCAGAAATCCCACTTCTAGGTACACTATCCAAAAGAATTTAAAGTAGGGTCATGAAGAGATATCTGCACGCCCATGTTCACAACGGCACTGTTCAGATAGGCAAGAGGTGGAACCAATCCAAATGTCAATTAACAGATAAATGGATAAACAAAATGTAGTATACACATACAATGGAATATTACCTAGCCTTAAAAAAGGGAAAAATATGCTAACATGCTACAACATGGATGATCTTTGATGACACTATGCTAATGGAAATAAGCATAGTGAAACAAGTCACTACAAGATAAATACTGTATGATTCCACTTATATGAGGTACTTAGAGTGGTCCAATTTATAGAAACAGAAAGCAGAATGGTGACTACCAGGGGCTGGGGAGCGAGGACAAGGGGGAGCTGTTGTTTAATGGGTGTAGAGTTTTGGTTTTGTAAGATGAAAAGGTTCTGGAAATGTGTTTCACAATGAGTGAATATACTTGATACCACTGAACTTGAAAATGGTTAAGCTGATAGATTTTATGTTGTGTGTTTTTTATCGCAACTAAAACAACAACACTCTTACCACAATGTCCAATATCTGGTGATAGCAAATGTTAGTGCCTTTCCTTCCTGGCCTTCTACCATCCTCTATCCAATTCTCCATTTTTTTCATTTAAAAATGTTTGAGAATAAATCAAGAAAACCTTCTAAAATATGTACTGTGCATCAGTTAAAAAATGTAGCAACTCAACTATATATATGGAATTTTTGCATCTAAAATAACAATCAAGACGCTCATTAAGAGTAGAAACAGAAAAAATAAATCATGGGTCATTCACCCAATGGAAAACTATATAGTCATGAAAATGAACAGAGTACAACTCCATGCACCAATATGGATGAATCCTGCAAACATAATGTTGATCAATTTACATGAGGAATAAAAACAGGCGAAACTGATCTATGCTGTTGGAAGTTGTAATAGGTGAACGAGCAGGAGTGGGGAGAGTCTGAAAGAGAGCATGAGAGGGCTTTGTGGGGTTGGCAATGCGATGTTCTGTTTCCTGAAACTGTGTGCTGGTTATGTGGGTGTGCTGTTTGTGAAAAGTCATCAAGCTGTGTCCACTTTTCTGAATGTACATTATGTTTCAACAAAAATTTCAAGAAATGAAGCCAGGAGATTTCCACAATGGAATGGTTTTATTTGAATTATATGATGACTTCACCCATCTGCATTTGCTGTGTGCAAGGCCACAGAGGGTCACTATTGTAAGGAAGAAAGAAAAACCCGAGGCTATTTAAATGAATGACATCTATAAATTTTCAACAGTAAAAGTAACTCGATGCTTCCAGGATGACTTGCAGTATGAGAGCACGTGTGTCTTAAATTAGCCCCTTGATTTATAAACACTTGGCCCTCTTGCAGCGTTAAGAAGGGAAGAATGCCAATAATGGACCACTGGTACTTATCTGACAGATGGTTTTTGTTTCTGATGAGGAGGAGGATGATGAAGACAAGGTTATAGCAGTACTCGGACTTAAATAAAGGTTGGTATGCAGACCCCAAACCCACAGAGGAGACATGTGTGTAAGTAGTCTCTCTAAATGCCAGGTCTCGCTAATACAGCTGGCTCCTCTCAAACATTTCCCTGTTCCCGTGTGTGTATTTAGCACACTCTTAGGCATCAGCTCAGCCTGAACAAGGCATCAAGGAAATGTCAAGGAAGAGGAGACAGGGCTTGACTGGCACCCACAACTGTGAAGGAGGTGTGAATTACACAGGAAAACATTGCCCAACTATCTGGGAAGTTTAGATTTCTTTTTTTACATTGTGAACGGAAGTAAGATTTATAATTGATGTTGTAAAAAGTTACCACATTTTGAGATCAATGATACATGAAAAAGTGGGAATGGAATACTTTCGTGAGCAATGCATAATAGCTTAAGTGCATTTTATTTCTTAACAGACATTTACAAATACATCTATGACAGCAACAACACTAGTCATAATGGTCTCATTATTTCAGGGAGCAGACAAGTGGCTCTCGTAAGGACATGGGGAGAGGACGTAATCCCGCATGAACAAACGATCTGAAATAGGTTTAGAGCTGAGGAAAGCTCCATATTACGATGCTCTTCTCAACACTGCCTTCCTCAGGTAGGTTGGCATCTTAAAGTTTCTAAATCATTCCACAATTTCCCCATCTCTCTGTCCCTTTCCTTTCTTTTCCTTCGATAGTCTCTGCCGGTAACTAATGTGGCTTTTCAAAACAAGTTAGAAGTTGTGAAATTATTATCTAAACCCCGGCAGCTACAATTGAATAAATGATAACTCTTCATCAAAACATTGGGCTGGGCCAAACGGCCTGGTCCATTGTCAGTAACGCTACAGTCACAGTTTAGGATTCCTGTTAAGTTATCATGTTGATACTAATTTGGTCATGAAAATAAGTATATCAAGGTCCTACCTCTTAACTCCTTCTGACTGGATGTACCCAACCATCAACATTTCCTCTTGTGCCCTGAGCTGTCTATGTTACACTAGGAAGCAGAAGAAAGATCTATGACTAATGATTATGAAAATGGCTACCATTTATCAAATGCTTGACATGGTCCAGGCATTGAGTGCTAAGCACTAACTTACATTATTTCATTTAATTCTTTCAGAATTACTGTGGGTGGGTGGTGCTGTTCCCTTCTTACAGAGAAAGAAAGGTTAAACATCTAGCTCCAAATCACTCCCCCCTTAACTCATGGGGCCAAAACTTAAATCCAAGTGTATCTGATCCTAAGACCCATAATCCTTGGGTGTAAGGTTTCCTTGCTGGGTATCCCCATCATTCACAATTTAGGTTACTTTGCTGCTGTATTTGCCGAGGTTCTCTTGTTTTCTCCCAACCAAACCAGATTTTTAAATGTCCCATTTGCAGACTGTTTTGGAATTTGGGTCTTCCTAGTTCTTGCTTGCTTACCCTGCCTCAGAATCCACCCTGCCTTCTGCAGGCCTGCCAACACACCAACCACATCCTTCCATTTAGATCTCTCTGGACTCCTGATTTCCTTGCCAAGCAGCAACTTTCTCAGTCCCAATTTCTGGCTCTATTTTCTCTGCCCACCACTGCCAGTCTCTGCCAAGACACTCGATTGGTCTCGGTATCATGGATCATGGGTGGAGCAGCAGTGGGACGCGGCTAAACAATTTCTTCAACATGCTGTGATGTATTTTAGCATCCTTATGCCACATTAAGAGAGTGGCTGCTGGAAGTGCAGTGTGGAATGTTCTTTCCTGCATATTGGGAAATTCACAGCAAGCATGCTCCCAGACTGGAGAAGGGGAGTCAGGGTTCCCACACTGCCTTCCTTGTCTGAGAATTATGCCACCAGCCTTGCACTTCTCCAAGCACAACAAATGCAGAATTTTATCTTTCATTTTTATTAAGGAAATGTTATATTTTTAGATTTAGAGTAGATAAACTCAACATGCAGAGGGACAAATAATAAATCGACAGTGTCTTATTTCACAGAAATGTTAAAAGGAAAACAACGTGTTGAGGCCTCTCCACAAACTTCAGACGGGTCAGAGTCTGGGCCAGTGCACCATGAACAAACACAGACTTCCCAGCCAGCATCGGACAGAGGAATCACGAATGACATTTTATATCTTGATTTCAACTAAGTAAAGTCACAGAGGATATTATTTTCAGCATTTTTGAGTTACCTACCTTAAAAGATGAAATGTACCCCGAAGGGGTGGAATTTTAGAACTGCATTTTCAATGTGAAGGGTGAACTGAGTAGCACCGAATAAATTCATAGGAACACACTTTGCGGTTATGCAATAACTGCCTGGTGAATGAAGGGAATTCCAGAGGACCCGTAAGACGAAACTAGAAAGGTCACTCAATTTTGAAACGAAAGAATTTTCAGTGCATAATTCTCAATTCATCAAGGTGAATTTAATGGATTAAATTGCATTTGGATATTTAAATGCTGACTCCAGAATCAAAACGATGAGTAAATTTATTCAGCAAAAATTGACTGCTTTTTGCGTACTGTCCTGGGGGAAATACATTAAGTTGACTAAAACCTGGATATTGCCTTCAGGGAAGAAGAGGACGGACAGTCCGTCTCGAATCTATCTATCCAAAGACTTGGACAGACTAGTTCATTTGGTTATGTAGACTAATTCATTTGGTTACGTAGATAGTTCATTTGGTCACGTAGACTAATTCATTTGGTCACCTAGACTTCTTCATTTGGTTAGGCAGACTTCTTCATTTGGTTATAGGTAAGCTCAGGAATTCCAGGGAAGGAAAATGAGAATTAAGTCCCTTCCTAAACTGATTGTCATCCCTCTTAATAAATCTCGTCAGCCTTCCCTTTGGCGGGGGACAGTGGGGTCACCAGGATGGAAGGAATGTGGGCAGAGGAAGCCATCTGCATACCCTCAGCAACAAGATGGGGCAGCAAACCCTGAAAAGTCCCCTCCAACAGGAACAGCTTCCCTGGACTTCTGCTCTGACAGATGTGTGCGTCCTTTTCGATCTTTTTCTCCTCTGACACTCATCACCAACCTTTCAAGCAAGTATGTTTGGAAGGCATTTCCCAGCCCAACACTCCTTGTTCTTGCATGATTGACTTAAGTATTGGGAAGATGCCTTGATGACCTTCAAACACTAGACCCTTGGGGACATGCCATTATTTGTATACAAATATAAAAATACTGGGTATATTTTTTCTTGACTTGAATACTACTTTTATGTCCTTATGAAACCAGTAAATAGTCACTGATGATTAGGTAGGTAGTAACTAAAGTTATTTTCGCAATTACTAATTATAGCTTTTAGTTGTTCACCCGACCATTGTTAACTATGCTGCTTAGGCAATATACGACCCAACTCTGACTAGGTTCCTATAGATAACATCTCCCTGGCACCTGGGTCACCACAGTAACAGGTGTTTGAGCTGCTTTTCAGGAATTAGGACCCCTTGTCCAGTTCTAGTTAGTTGAGATCACCAACTCATCAACTGGGCCTGAGCAAACTCTTGACAAGTGACCTTTTTGACGTCAAGAAGTTAAAACTCCACCCTCAGATCATGGTAACACTGCCATTTTGTGAAGATGCTTTCTATGAAGAGGCAAGAAGTCTGACTATGCTTGCACAGATCATCAATTATTTCACCTCTCCTCACCTGCAATCATCTATCCCCACACTTCAGACCACCTTGCCCCCTTCCCCATAAATATCCCTGAGTCCCCATTTTCGAGGAGGCAGATCCGAGACTCATTCTCCTGTTTCCTCACTTGCCTGCCTTGTGATTAAATTCTCTCTCTGCCGCAATCTTGTTGTCTCGGTGATTGGCTTTCTGGGCGGTGGGCAAAAATGAACAGGGTTCAGTAACACTTAAACCTAACATCCCAGGTCACTTTGAACTGTGAGTGGGTAAAAGTAATTCTGAGTCTGTCCTCATCAATCTTCCTTCGCACAGAGTCTCCTTCAGCTCCAACCTTTTCTCGGAACAAGGTCAGGGTGTCCTGGGAAACCTGGTGCCTCAGTTGGTCTTGCCAGCCCGACTGTTGGTCCTTTGCTGGATTCTGCTTATGTTCTCCTTTGACTCTGCTGAGCCCTCTAGGGAACTATGCTCTATCCTCTAGAAACTCCAGCTACATCTCATTCTTAGCATCCTGCTACATGTAGTATGTGCATACATACATACATATAAATGCATACATGAGACCTAACCGACTCGGCTTTCTCGATTAGACAGAACTTCCAATATAACTTTTAAACTCATCATTTGTTCACCTGATACCTCTTCACTCTGTTTTTGTAGGACATTTCCCCACTCTCAGCTGGCATGTGCCAGATTCACTCACTAATTAATTTAACAAATATTTAATGAGTCCCTTCTATAGGCCAGACCCTTTTCTATGCTCTGCAAATACCGTGAACTCTGTCCTTGCAGAGCTTATACTCCAATGGGGACAATAATAGTAATAGATAACACATGGTCCTTGATCCTCTGCCATAAACTATTCTAAGCAATTTACACCCATTTATTCATTAAGTCTTCAACATATCTTTGAGATATCTCCATTTTTACAGATGAGACAACTGAGTGACAAAGCAACTTGCCTAAGGTCACATGGCTAGTGAGCAGCAGAGCTGGGCCTTGAATCCAGGCAACCTGATTGTCTCACCTCTGATCATTACCTCTATGTTGCACCCTCACTGCATATCTGATAACTAAACACATAAAGATGTGAAGTTTGGATAGCAAGAAGAATTACAAAAACATAAAGCAGGGTAAAGGGATATGGAGTTATACCGGGAGGTGTGCAGTTTTAGATAGAAAAATCAGGGGCGTGCTCAGCAGACACCTGAGCCAAGTGAGTCCCGGGGCCACGCAAGGTCTGAGAAAGAACATCCAGCAGAGGGAACAACAAGAACAAAGCCCTGAGAACGGCTTGTTCAAGCAAGAAACAAGCAGAGCAAGTGAGTGGGTGGGTGGTAGGCAGGCCAGACTCTGCTAGCCTTGCAGATTGGGGTGAGGGTTCTGAACTTCATTTTCATGATTGTGACGGGAACCCATTGGAAGTTTCGTCTTAAGAAGGTCATATAACAGAGTTTGATCTGAGGACCTGCCTATGCAGATAGCAGCCAGGAAGGTAAGACCGCCGTAACCTCATTTCATACAGAGGCTCAGTAGAACCGATTTTAGGTTATCTGGTTTAGATCACTTATAGCAACATTTCCTTCTATTTGTGCAGATAATCAGGAGTTGATTATCTGTACAGCATTTTGTGAGGTTATTTAATGTGTCAGCTTGGCTGGGCCACAGTCCCCAGGTATTTGAGCAAACATTATTCCGGATGTTTCTGTGAAGATGTGTTTTGGATGAGAGTAATATTTAAATTGATGGACTCTGAGTACAGCAGATTACCCTCCCCAGTGCGGGTGGGTCTCATCCAATCTGTTGAAGGTCTGAATAGAACAAAGACTGAACTTGTCCAGGCAAGAAGGAATTCTGCCAGAAGATGCCTTTGGACTCCAACTGCAGCTCTTCAGCTTGTCTCCTGCCTGCCTGCTCTACAGATTTTGGATGTACCAAGCCTTCAGCATTGCATGAGCCGATCCCTTAAGATAAGTCTCTCTCCTTCTCTCTGTATACACATCCTGTTGGTTTTGTTTCTCTGGAGAACCCTGACTAATACACATTTCCATTTACACGTACAAAATACTTTTTATCTTCTATTAACATTTTATGTTACTAAATATAAGTCTATTATTTTCTGATATTTACCCAGTCCATTGTTTTCAACTGGAAAAAGATATATAAGGAAGTGAAATCTATTTCATCCTTTACTGCAAGCTACAGTTTTAAGATAGAGAAAGCTGCGTTGTGTATGTAGTCCTACAAGACTCATACGAGAATATTAATAATTTAATGAACTTGTACTCAAGGGGAAAAAATGTTCTTGAAACACGTCAGGATGAATTTTCAAGGGAAAGACCTAATTAGCAGTGTCTGAAGCAACTGTCATCACATTTAGAAAACAAGAACTAGTCCCTGTGGACAGAATGGTAAGTTGAATTTTAAAGCTTTAACTACTCCAGTTAATATGCATGATTAATGAGCAATATGTCAGTTGGCTGGCCTAACTCAAGTAAAAGACCTTACAGGAAAAAAAAAGAGTGTGTAAATTAATACACAGAAATATGCAAATATAGTTTATAATCTCTTCTATATTATGATCAACCAATCACTGAGAGTCCTCACTGGGGAATAATGCCAGTTTGAACATCTTTTAAAATATAGAATCAAAGCTACAAAGATGCCCTAAATTAACAGATGACCAAAGTTCCCAATGACTTTACAAATGAGAGCTCTGGGAGGTTAATGAAAGGAAAAAAGCCCTCAATGCTGGATCATGGCTGAGAAACCCAAAGCCAGGGAAAGGTACAAACTTATATGTCATTGTCTTTTTCTTACACATAATAAAGTATTTTTATCTGATGATTATTTGGGGAAGATCACATTGAAGAAACAAGATTTAAGGCCGTTCAAAGGAGAGAACACGTGGAGGGGGTTCTACTTCATATCAAGACCTCCAGAGGCAAAGAGAAAAATCCAATCACTTGTATATGTGATTGTAAAATTATTTGGTAATATCTGTGTGCTCATTTGGATGCTGGGGTCCTGAAGACAGAATCTTAATTTAAATCCTTCAGAAACATCAAGAACTAAAACTACAAGAGCTAACGTTGGAAACCATCAAAATTACAGACTTGTTTGCTACCTAAATGAGAAATCAACTGCCCGAGAGGAGCACAAATGAGTGGGAAAATACACAGATCATATCAGTGATGAGCATTTGTGCGTTTATTAAGTGCTTACTACATGCTGAGTATTGGAGATTGAAGAGAAACCCTTCAGGTGCTTATAGTCCAGAATTAGAATATTTCTCTTCCTCCCTCTGTAACAGTGCTCCCCACAGACACACACAAAATTAGGGCTGCTTAAAGAGACCCAAGAAAAGAAAGCAGCAGTGCATCATCGCATTAAACTGTTCATACACGGCCCTGCATGGTTAGAGCAGCATTATTTCTATTTGGCATACTCTAAATATGTGGTGTACTTGTCCACAGTCATGTTCTATATTATGCGAAGGGATGTATTCAGTTGAGGTGAATATGGATTCTCATTTATATATTTATGACAAAAATAATTGATCACTGGCTTAACAACAAAAACAGAGAGGAAAAGTGTGTGTAGTATTGAGAAGCGAGAGACCTGGCCATTAGTACCTTTTCTTGTATCTATTAGCTGAACAAACCTGACCATGTCACATAATCTCTTGGCCCTAGCGGTTTCCGCTAAAAAAAGGAAGGAACAAAACATACCTGCTAAAAACAGTGGGCTGGAATACACGAACCCCTCAGACGTATTACTTTAAGAGAACATCTAAGTTCAGAGCTTTCTGTGATCTTCTCCCCATTATTAGACTACAAACGCCTTGAAGGTGGGCATGGTGCCTGGCATCAAGCAGGTTCTCCATAAATGCCGACCCATTCTTCTGTATGGAAGGTTCCAAGCTTTCCAGGAGAGGTCAGATGACACGTGAGCATGGAGAAGGTAGTTGAACAGACACAGTGGTAGTGAATCAATTACATTCTTGGCAAATACCAAGGAAAAATATATCCCAAATACTCATTCTGAAATTTAGCATTATTGACATTAACCTACTGGCCTAAAAAAGAGCCTTCTGTAGAATGTGCCGTCTGATACCAGCATGTCAACATGGCCAACTTATAAGTAAGACATGTCCACAGAGGGGCCTGCCCGGGGGCATAGTGGTTAAGTTCGTGTGCTCTGCTATGGCATCCCAGGGTTTGCCAGTTCAGATCCTGGGCACAGACCTATGCACCGCTTATAAAGCCGTGCTGTGGCAGGCATCTCACACATAAAATAGAGGAAGATGGGCATAGATGTTAGCTCAGGGCCAATCTTCCTCAGGAAAAAAGAGGAGGATTGGTGGCAGATGTTAGCTCACGGCTGGTCTTTCTCAAAAAAAAAAAAAAAGAAATTTGAAAGAAAAAAAAGCAGTCTGCAGAAATGTTTTTTGAATAGTGGTAATATCAGTCATCAGCTATCTTGTTCTCTTCTTGGAACATTGGTAAGGATTGGCAAGATGGCTGGCAGGGTTAGAACTGAAGTTTTCGAATGCAAATAGAGTTTTGCCTAAGGAGGTGGTATCCACAGCTGTGGCCCAGTCTTGAAATGAAATGAATATTCTAGATTGTGCAAGGACACCCTAGGGCCCTTACTCAGAGTAAAAGCTGCACTCCTTACACTGGCCTGCAGGGTGCTGCTCCAAAGGGTCCCATAGACTCTCTACTCCCTTCTCGTTCCCTCACACCGTTCCAGCCACAGCAGCCTCCTGTGGTTCCTTGAAATTTCCTCCTCAGGCCTTTGCACTTGCTACTTCCCCCAGATTCCCATAGAGCCTGCTCCCTCACCTTTCAGATCTGTGCTCACAGGTCCTCTTTACAGCATTGCGTTCTCTGACTTGCTCACAACATTTCCTATCCCCTCCCCCTGCTTTCTAACTCTTGTTTGCTTGTGTCACCATTGACCAGCCTAACACTTATTTTGTCACTTTCTGTCTCTGCAATAGATTATAAGCTCTATGAGGGCAGAGGTTTTTGTCTACTGCAGAAGTTGGCAAAATTTTCCTGTAAAGAGTAAGATAGTAAATATTTTAATCTGTCACAATAGTCAACTCTGTTGTTACAGAGCAGCCATAGACAATATGTAAGCAAAGGAGCATGGATGTGTTTCGATAAAACTTTATTTACAAAAACAGGTGGTGGGCCAGATTTGGCCTAGGGGCTGTATTTTGTTGACTTCCAGTCTGTTGTTTGCATTGCTCTATCTTCAGTGTCTACAGTGGTGCCTGGCAAATAGGTGCTCAATCATTGTTCTTACTTTCGGACTGAGCTAACAATTAAAATGGAATTAAGTGTAACTCTTTGAAAAGGTACTAGACAAATGAGGAATCTGGAGTAATGAGGAAAACAGTGTGATCTCATGCATCACTATACTTTTTGACAAGGATCAACACCAAAACTGTGGGATGAATTATGTCTTGAAAGTTCTTTAGGATCTGGTGGTACTTTTATTGGTGTTTTGGTTAATGTTGTTGTAGAGAATATAAGACAAAACCTTCACAAGTACTTTGAAATTATTTTGCTGAGAAATTTGAAAAATGTAGATATATCAAAAGAGGAACATAACAATGATTATTTTTCAACGGCACAGAATTAACAACTGGTAATATTTTGCAATATTTTCTTCAAACCTTTTTTACAATAAATTAATTTTACAGATTAAATGGAAGTCCTCTCCCCTGAGTTTGATGTCGTCCTGCTGGGCCATGTACTCTTGAAAAAAATTATTTATATATGTATGTATATGTAAATATATATATGAATAAAAAAGAAGTGTCAAGTATTTTGAAATTTGTAAAAATTATTTTTGTATGTATCCTTTAACAAATTTTTTCATACTCAATACTATATTTTTAAGATCTATCCTTGTTGGGAGTGTGTATGTGTGTGTGTGTGTGTAGATAACATTTATAAATGAAAATATTTCCAAAGTAGGAAAATACAGAAGTACCAAAAGGGCAAGACTATTTATTATATTATCAGGCAAAGTCTCAACTGATTTTTCATTTTTCTATACTGGGATCTAGTGTCGCTCAAGTCTTTCACCAAGACAAGAACTAACGACCCTAGGAACCCAGGAATTCAGCACCATTTTGTTTTTCTCTGCTAGAAAAGTTTTATCCTGTAAAATGTTAATTCAATTATTAACATACGGGAGGTGTTGCAATAGGCTAATTCACTTTCAGTATTTCAATCTATGCAGCTAAATTTTAAAACGACTAACTGGGGATCATAAGGGACTTCCAGTTACACAAAACATTAGTGGTCTCTCTGACAGCACAGTAATGGCAAATATTTTTAAACGGAGTTTAAAATGTAAACTGAGCAAGCTGAAATTAAACCTGGGTTTTACTGATCTGAAGTATCAGTTTCTTAGGGCTTTGAAGTGCAATATCTGTTTTCAATAAGCTAGATATATGGCGACCTTAAAAAAGCCTTCTGTCATATTTCATAACATCAAGGAATGGAAGGAGAAAGGATGAAAATCCTTATGAAACATTTGCAGTCCATAAAACATTTCAAAAAACACTTTGTCAACCTGTGTTATAAATAGTTTAGTCCTGATGTGCTGCTGGATTTTACAAGCGTAAAATCTCTGTATGATAAGAAAGAGAGGAACCTCTCAAAACTGTTCTGGAATACCATCAGAAGCACAAATATTTGAGGGGAATCAATTACAGTAAAGCTTTATTCATCTGGCAGTTTATTAAATGGGAAAGACCACCAAATGGCACTTTCAAGCTCCCATAGGATAGTGCTAACTGAGTTTGCCGACCCAGGAGACGGGGCCACCAGCTAGCTGATAACGTGCTTTTGTGCTAAGGAGAAAGGCGCCCTTCCTGCTGGTGGCTGCAACCCTACACTGCACAGACAGTTGTTAGAGGGTCACAGGCTGCATTTCAGCCTCCAAGCACCTGTTGACGGGTCACACTTCTTCAGGGCAACTATGCTAGGTGACAAATCCAGAAAAGTCTCTGGGATTCTAAAAGAAGCACTAAATGTTTTCCATGGTTTTAGTGCTAGTGAATTTTATTGTGCTCAAAACTGGGAAATTAATATTGTAACTATGATATCATAATTAGCAGTTATTGAGCACCTGCTGTATGATAGGCCCTGTACTCGCTACTTTACATATTTATTTTTCTAATCATCACTTCAGGCCAGGCATCAGTAGCATTGTTTCTGTTGTATAACTGAAGAAACAGGCTCAGAGAGGCTGGGTAGCAAGCCTTGGGTCACAGAGCTGGGGCTCACCCAGGAGTATGCATGACTCCAGAAACTGTGACCTTTGAAGGTTTCTGTTGGTGAAGTGATGCAGAGGTTAGTATTTTAAAAATAAAAAGTTCAAGGAACCAGATCTCCATACAAGGCACGAACCCATCAAATGATGAATGGCCCTCCTTCCATTGGCAAGGTTTGTGGCTTGCTCTGGCTCCCACCAGCCGGGCCACTCTTCAGCAGGAGAAGCACCTCCACCCACTAGCCAGCATTCATGCGCACAAGTTGTCGTCAGGGGAGAGAAGGAAAGTGGAAGCGGGTAGCAGGGCACGACTCAAGGCAGCCCCCAGACAGAGAGGGCGCTGGGCAGAGACAAACAGGAAGAGAAGCTTCTGTACCAGGATTAGGTGTGGTCTCTGACTTCCCTCTTTTTCTCTACGTTGGTTAAACTGTTTTGTATATTCTATAGTATCCATCTAATTCTTAAAAAATGAAATCTGATTGTGATCCACTAAGTTGATTTCTGACCCGCTAACGAATCATGACTCAGTTTAAGAACCATGGCTATCGTAGGACCAGAATTTGGCAATAGAGTTGGGTTAGAACCTGGCTCTAACAAGTTCTTGCTCTGTGACCCCGAACGAGTCACTCTAACTTCCTTAAGCCTCAGTGTCCTCATCTGAAAAGTGGAGAGAACAATCCTTAACATAGAAGGATGTTGTGAGTAGCCAAGATAATACAGAATTACCATACATGTTATTTTTATTGCTATAATATTGCATATGTCATTGTTATTGGTATAATATAGCACCTACAACTGATGAGATGGTCTAAAGTTTTCAGTTTTGTGATCAAGTCAGCTTTAGCCATGCCCAAATTAGGCATGTTCCTCTCACCCAAAGAAAGCTAGTCTGCATGAGCTAAGCTGGGCTCTAAAATTAGTTCTCTTCACAGACCCCCACCTGGACGCCTTCTCTTTTGCCTGTCTATACACCGACACCCACTACACTGTGTAAAAGGGATCCTCAAATCTTAAAAAGTAAGCCAGACTACTGTTCACATTTTACCCATTAACTTCCATTTGATCTTCTTCCCAGGGAGAAAAGAGAGGAAAAGAACTTTCTTCTTTGAATATTTTTCAGATTCAATTTACAAATTGAGTCTTTTAGCCTCTCTAGTTGTCTTGACCTGCATGCAGACTCCAGGAAAACTGATTTAGGCAAAGCCAGGAACAAAGCAGGGCAGGCATTAAAACATGTCACCCTTACTTTATACAGAACGTGGTTGCCTACATCCCAAGAACTCACTGCATATTTTAAGAATTAATTCTTAGAGTTGACCTGGCTAAGTGCACATTTCTCTTAATTACTACAAATTTAAACTATTTGTAAAAGCTTGACTAGTAACACTTAAATAAAAGGAATTCTTTCTGCTGGTGATAAAGTTTTTGTCGTTATGGTTTTAGCCTACAGTCAATGTAACTCATTAACTCAATTCTCCTCTAACTCTATGCGGAGGACTAGTTTTTAAAATTTCCAGTTTGCTGTGGACCAGTACTTTTCTAAAATATAACAAAGCCGAATTACTAGAAAAAAATGAAATAAAGAAATACAAAGTATAAGTCCCAATGCTTGTTAATTCAATAGACATAAAATTATACTTTAATAAATATAATCAAACAAACATACCAGAGGAAAAAAGGAAAAAATTACAAAACTGTATACATTGTTGCAAGTGGGCACGCATGCTGGTAAAGATTCACTGTTATGCTTGGAACACTGTCGTTTTGCAATTATAATGAAACATAAAGTTACGAGGGAAATGGTGATTCCCCATATTAAGTACCCATATACACTCTCTGAACAAATGAACACTATTATATCAGTATGTAAAGTTTTTAATGAAAAAACTGAGCTTGCTTTGTGCTCCTGAATACATCCAACCTAAGTTGAACTGAGAACACTGCTGTGGGGATAACTTTTATTTATGGTTCTTCATTATTTTGTTTAACAACATTCAGTGGAAAAATCAACTTAACAGAGGTATGTTGAGGGGCATGGAATAAGAGATTTCACACTGGCTTCAGCAAACTCAGAAAATATTCTTTATAACTTTTATAAAAATTGGAGTAAACGATGCTGTATTTTCAAAATTCATCTTCAATCTGTCATTAGTAGCCAGCTCCAGCCATCTACTTTACAAATTTTTGTTTAATTTAAATTATCTTTCAGTTAAAAATTAATTTGGCATCCTGGAATTCCTGTATATGAATCTTATTTTTATGAAAACTAAAATTCAAAAGGTTCTATCAAATTTTGACAACATCTGGTGACAATTTTTACTGATGCAGAATATCAAGATCATCACTTATTTCTTTGATAATTGTAGTAAAACTATGGCAATATATTGCAGAAACTTCAGTTTTTGCTCTTCATTTTTTTTTCATTGAAAAACACACTGCATTCCTTCTTTGCATGCAAGTATTGATATTATTAAAAATACTGAAGATTTCAGGCAAACAAGCAAGCCAGTCTGTCAAATTGTCCAAATTACATTTTTAGAAAGGTGAGAAGAAACTGGTTTCTCCCTCCCCCATCCTCCCCCTCCCCCTCAGTCCATGGGAACCACCATTCTAGTCTCTGTCCTATGAGTTCAGCTTTTTTAGATTCCACATATAAGTGAGATCATACAGTATTTGTCTTTCTCTGTCTGACTTGTCTCACTCAGAATAATGCTCTCAAGGTCCATTCATTCATGTTGTCGCAAACAGCAGAATTTCCTTCTTTCTCACGACTGAATAATATTCTGTTCTGTTTCTATACCACATCTTCTTTATCCATCATCTGTTGCTAGGTACTTAGGTTGTTCCCATATCCTGGCTATTGTGAGTAATGCTGCAATGAATGTGGGGTGCAGGTATCTCTTCAAGATCCTGTTTTCATTTCCTTTGGGTAAACTTCCAGAAGTGGGACTGCCGGATCAAGTGGTGGATCTATTTTTAATTTCTTGAGGAACCTCCATACTATCTTCCATAGTGGCTGCCCCAATTTAAATTCCCACCAACAGTGCACAAGGGTTCCCTTTTCTCCACATCTTCGCCAACATTTATCTTTTGTATTTTTGATGATAGCCATTCTAACAGGCGTGAGGTGATGTCTCGTTGTGGTTTTGATTTGCCTTTCCCTGATGTTTAGTGATGTTGAGTCAGTGGTTTCTTAACTTGCAGAAACAATGAGTTGATTCTGTAATTCCAATGTTCTTGACAAAACTTTTCTCCTCAATAACCATCGTACCTCAGTATGCAATAATTGCTTTGACCATTTTCCATACAGTCTCAAAATAAAAAAAAGTCTCAAATTTTACACTTGGCATATTAATCTTTACAGATTCATAATTCTGCCCATGTCATGAACCTGTTGTTTGATTCAGATGACATTTCTCTGTTAGCAGACTTTCCTGATGAAGAAGCAGTGTGTTGGCTCCTGAATCAGGGGAAGTGCTCCAGAACATGTCCCTGTCACCATCAGAACATATTCCTACACAAAAGCTGAGCCCCAAGCCGCATTAGCTGGCGATGTAATCCCTCACAGTTTCTACCGCTCAGAGCTGGTTATATTTGTTGGCAAAGAAGCTGAAGAAAAATATTCCTCTTTAAATCACCATCATCTACAATGGCACACATACCAAACAAATTGCCACAGGAGCATTACCTGTGCATTTGTCAAGATGCAGAGAAAATACATTGCTAGCTTTATTTGTCCTTTGAGTTGGTACTAGCTAGTTTTTTTTTAATATGTCAAGCAATGGAATCTTTGCCACATACTCACTCAATATTTCAAAGCAAATATTTTTGATGTCATCTTTCACTAACGCCTCAGCAATTGTGTGTTTGTTTTTTAGTCTCAGCAATCTAAAGCACTACTTTATTTTTTTTTTTTTTGTGCTGAGGAAGTTTTGCCCTGAGATAACACCTGTGCCAATCTTCCTCTAGTTTATACATGGGTTGCTGTCACAGCACGGCTGATGAGTGGTATAGGTCCATGCCTAGGAACCAAACCTGAGAACCCGGGCTGCCAATGTGGAGTGCACTGAACCCAACCACCAGGCCACAGGGCCGGCCCCTGTACTACTTTATAAGACATCTCCATGGCACTGATGTTTAAATATGAAGTATTGAACATTTGCTTCAATTGGCTTTTGAAGTCAATGTTCATTCTTTCAAAATTCTTTTGGTTTTGGATTTTTTATGTTTTGTGTGTAAATGTTGCTTATGTTTTGACGGTTTCATCGCTTCATTAGCCAATCCAGCTCTGCAAATAAGATGCTGTGATTTAATACTTCACCAGCAATTAACTGAACTCAGGACATGAGAGACCATACTTCCCAGCAAAACTGGTATCAGTTCTTTTGATCTTCATTTCTTTGCAATCACTTCCACGGCCACAGGTTAGTTTATTTCTGCTGAAAATATATGTCAAAAAATCCCATGAAACTTGTTTTACCATTAATTAGTTAGGGTTAAAAATAAATAATGCAAATTTTATTTCCAAACTTGATTAAAAACTAAAATAATTTAAAGTACTAATTTATAAAAACAAATGATTACATTTTCCCAGATCTTTGTGGATTACGGTTGACAAGCTAACTTTAAAATGCCACATGTTGAGATGCAGGCCTGCTGGTCATGAGCTACAGGCAGCCAGTGCTGTGACTCTCCCTGTGAGTTCACCAACTCACCAACTCATTTATAGCCCATTCTTCTGAGGAGCCCAGTAATTATGTGCTCAGGTCACACAGCAATACTAAATTGTTATAAAAGTTTCTAGACACATATTTTCCATTTCTGTGCTGATCATGGTCTGGTAACAGTTTGTCTGAGCGCCATGCTTGAATAGCATCATACTACAAGCTCCTGTGGTTTATTAACTCCTATCTCTTTTATGAGGACAATCCTCTCAATTGTTCTACTTCCTTTTAAATTCTTTTAACACGGTGGATAGTGGTCTGTGCTTTAATAGAAAGAAAATTCAGGGCTGGTTATGAGGAAAACACAGATAGGTAGGGTCTGTTTTCTCTGACTTTGTCCTCTTTCCCTCTCTCTCCATCATGTAGTTGTACTAGCAATGTCGTAGGCACAGCATCCACGGGTCTCCTTCTACCGGCTGACTCCTCCCTACCTAATTAACCATTACTCTTAGAGTTGGTTTAGCTTATTCCAATGTCTCTAGAAAGTGATGATGCTGAAATTTTTATAATAGAATCAAACTGAGGTTGATGAAGTAAAATAATTCTAAGTCATAGAATATTTTCCAAGAGTGTCCTAATTTGATTTTTCAAGGGAAGTATACAAAACTTTCAAAATCTGAATATGAACAGTAATAAGATCTGGCAGTTTCATAGATTTATTCATCTTTTAATTGTGTTATTGCTAGAAAATGTGTCTAATTGTTGGAAATGATGTGGCAGAAAAAGAAAGCAGATAAATTGTTTGTTCTTAAGAAAACCCATTATAGGTAATTAGATTTGAAATTCAGCAGCAGGATAGAAAAAAGGAGTATGGAGGTGGAGCATGAAGGAGATAATTAGAAATGCTGTACCTTTTCAGAGTAAAAGATTAAAAATGAAAGCCTCATCCCACTAAATGCTGTAGGGATTTCACCGATTTCATTTTTTGCTTCATTTTTTTCTTATACTAGAAATTATCTAATAAAGGTATATTAGACACACTCGAGTCATGCGATTTGGACAAAATAAAAAAGAAAGGGAATAGTGCACCATTTTCTATATTAAATTAGAAGTGGAACTTCTTCTGAATTAGCAATTTTTATGTCATCTCTGTTTTACTTTGAAAAGGTTTTTATCTCTATGGCAACAACTGCAAAGAAATACACCATGTTCATTTCCATCAGTTTCCAGTGAAAAAGACTTTAAGCCCAGAGTAAGCTAGTAGTATAGTATACAAAAATTTATAACTATAACCACACAAGGATTTATTGATAAAAAGACACAGGCAGGACTACTGATGTGGTACACCAGTCCCTGCACATTCCCCGGCTTGGGAATTATACTTAATTAGCAAGCTTCAGAAATTGTATATCATTTGAGAAAAAAAATAAATGACAGTTTACAGAATGTGTACAGGGATACAAAAAGTGAAAACTGCTGAAAGCAATAAAGATAAGAATAGTTTAATTTTGGCAATATTTTACTCTGACATCATTTACATTATACCAATAAAACAAAGTTTTCCAAGAAGTTAGAATTGTATTCTAGCAAAATGGATTTATAAAACAAAATAAATGAATCCAGACAAATGGCTGATGATAGAAATGCTCTTCTAAGATACCACCCGTAATTTACAAAGGAAAAGAGGCATAGACAGAAGGAGTGAAATGAAGTGCCTACATTTTCACCAACTGGTTGAAGAATCCAGCAAAACTCTGAAATTGCAATAATAGACCCTTTCTTCTCTCTGTGCCCCGACCCCTCTCCCCTTTCAGTGTGGCTTCCTCTGCTTCTGTTTCTCTCTGGTCCTACTTGACTGGTTCGTGAAGGAAGAAAATAGTAGCTACGAATTTCAGTGGCCTGAACACTATGAACAATCTTGAAACCAATGCCTCTTAAACAGTAAGAGTTTTATGAAATTATACTACACAGAAAAGTTCTTTCTGTATGAGATGAATATGCATAAACCTTGATTCCTTCTTTGCCCTGCCCACACTCCCCCCAGCCCATGTGTCCTCAAGGTTGGAGGTGCTGACCCATATTTATTCTTGGACCTTATCTTTCAACCTCCTCTGCTACTTCTGGATGAGTTATTATTATAAATAATAATATATGTTGCTTGCAACTTCAGTTTCTCCCTATTCATTAACTTCCTTGCCTCAGTTTGAAAACACATTCAATTACAAAAAAAAAAAAAAACATTTCCTTGACCTCTCCAAATGTGATCTTATCCATCTCTCTACCTCAGCTTTGAAAAGAATAGTCCAGAATCCTCTGACATTCTCAATACCTACTACACTCCCAAGACCCGTGAAACGTCACATCCGCCTCTGCCCAGCGCAGCCACTCAGAAGCAGCCTCGTTCAAGATCACCGGTGGCTTTTCCTCAGCATCCATCCTCCCTGATGCCTCTGAAGCATTTCTAATCAGTTGACTACCCCCTCCCTTGCAGAACTTTTCTCCTAATCTATTTCTCTATACTTTTAACTCTCTCTTTCGCCTCCCCAACCACCCCTCTATAGGTTTATCCTAATCTCAAGCTCTGCCCTTAGTTCTTTTCTTTCCACAGTCTCTCCCTGGCCACCCTACCCACTCTGGTGGCTTCAGTGATGACGCATAAATTGATGACCTCCTATTGACAAACTCTGTCCTCTCCCTTATGCTGTCAATCTGGGCTTTCAGGAGCTGATGCTTTTCCATTTGCAGAGCCTTTGAGCAGCTCTAATGCTTTGGTTTCAAACTGACTCATCTCCAAAAGAATCTTTTCCTCCAGTGTTTTCTACTTTGGTTACAGGCACCATCTCCACTTCAGAGTTGATGCTTCAGTAATCACAAGCAGAAAAAAAAAATCCCATCTTAGATTCTGCTTTTAAGGAAACCTGACCTGAGCCAACTTCTTTGGTACCCCACACGGAACAGGCCCTCAACTGGTTCTTGAGGAAATACACAGGCTCTCAGATCGCTGAGAGAGGAGGTGTTCATTCAAATGTAGTTGCTTCCCTCAATACAGGTGTTTTCATTTATTTTCTTCTTTTTCCTACTTTCTAATAATTAGCTCTTGTCCTTTCCTCTTAGTCTAGGATTTTGGTTTAATTGCATTTATAAGACTCTCAAATTCTTTTGAAGATAAACTATAAACATTATCGAATAAGTGCACAATTGAAATGTTTAATTTAAATTTAAACACAGTTTAAATGTATGCTATTGAAATTTTTCTGCAAAAGATTTGGAACATTGTAGAAAACATATGGCTGGTGGAGAGTGTGACATGTCAGCCTTCAGTGTGGCAGAAAAGCATAGATGTTTCCTTCATGGTATTTTGCTCTTTTCGTTATATTTTCTAAGGTTAATTTTCTTAAGGCATTATTATTATTGAATAAAAATATATTATCATTATTGAACACATATAATTATGTGTGTTTATATTATTGAATTTTTTGTGCATTTAAGCATTAAATATACTTTTAGATATTCTTTTTCGTGGTCCCATAGACACATTGTTAATATCTCTGACAATACAAATACAAATAACAGTCTTACTGGTGTTCGAGGTTTGCATTGTTTAGTGATTTAAGAACCACAAATGACAAAAAAATATAGTGGTCACAGCATATGTTGTGTACAGTCATGAATTTAAAAAACACAACGATACACACAGATTTATAGACATACATATATGTACATGTTTTTGCTGAACATAGTAAAAATGTCAAATGTATTTATAACTATTCATGAAAAAAATCCAAGTAAAAGTTTACTGGTTTTTAAAGAACATTAGAAAAAGTAGGTTCTAAGCTACTTCTGCAGAATTCGAGATCTCCTTAAATACCACTATACCAAGAAATTTAGAAATGAGTATCATAAAATACATCCCATAAAAGAGAAATTTCCAACTTTTCTTAGAATTGTTGCATCATATTTATTTTGCAATAGCTCCATTCTCCCCTGAGAATTTAAATATAACATATTGGAAGAAACTAAAGTGCTATAAAGTTAGATTCGCTTTGAGAATTTTGTGCTATCACCTAAGTTAACTCAAAATAGTATGGAGTTTTACAAAGTGAGGTCTTGTGTCATTTATTAGAAACATAATTTGCTGGCTTTCAAACTCATTAGGCCATAAAAATGTTTCATGTTCCAAATGTTTTGCATTTATGAAAACTTGTAAGTTTATACTTCCCAAATTGATTAATAACTTGTGATTAATTCTTGGTTTTGGCAGCCACTACATATACATTCACTGTGTCTGAAATGGATAAATGACTTTGTACTTGACATTTACAATGGTAAATGTACCAAATAGCTACTAATGTGTTCAGCGCGATGTTCTGAATAAAGATGCAGATGCAGGAGTATTAGCATATCGCCACTTTGGCAGAAAGTGCCTTCTCCTTTCCCGTTCTTTTTAAGTGTTTCTGTGGCTAAGTTAGTAACATTTATAAGAGTCTTTCGTGGAACCAGAATGCACCTGTCACCAGAGTGCATTCAAAGTGCTTCTGGCTTAACCCCGTAATACACCTGACAGCTAACTGGTGATGAAACAGATAAATTTAGGTTAGAATCTTGAGTGACTGCCTGAAATCTCAAATTAATCCAACCCCACAGCTGGAAGAACAGCTCTGACTCCCTCCCCAGTTCCCCGCTGACCAGGCGATGCTGGTACCCAGCTGCTGGTGCAGGATACACGGGGCCTGGGGACAGAATGTGCACCCTTTACAATGTGTGGAAACCACAGAAGGACCAACTGCATCTATCTACGTTTGTCCCTTATGAGGTGTGGCCCTAACTAGAAAAATAAAGTGGCTTTGATTAAATTCTCAATATTCTCCCTTTTAAAGACATGCAAATCTGGATTTTGGTATAAGACCACAAACCAGACAATGGATGCTTCTTATACAGAAGAGTTAAATAGATGAGCAGCCCTGCAGCCTTGGAGAATGGTGAATATTTTTGGACTTTATTTGTGGACTGGAACGACACTACAGTTCCCTTTCTGCTCTAAAGTGTGACAATTTGATGTCCCTGAAATGGGCCCCCCCTCCAGGCCCATCCGTCTGAAGTGGCTCCAGGCCTCAGGGACTGGGCGTCTCCAGTTGGAAGGAGTCCCCATGAATGGCGTGATTCTTCCACAGCTGAGACCAGCTCTTGGTCTCGTCACATAAATAAGCCATTCAGAGTCAGCATCCTATTTGAAAAATATGAGACATTTCCTCTTTACTAATTCAAATAACAGAGACGGCTTATAAAGCTATTCTGTTACAAAACAAATAGTGTCATTTGACCCTTCATTTAAATGAATAAGCACCTGAGTTCCTTGTGGTTTAATGATCTATGCAAGTGTTATTGGAAGAAAATCGTTGCTTACAATCTCTTTTTCTCGTTACAGCCTTCCCAGGACACCACGTGTCTTCTGCTCCAAGTGCACTGCGAACACTCACTAACTAGGGTGGCGTTTACCACGATGGACCACAGGCAACTGTCCTTAACCAGCTGCGATGTTTAACTTCACCTGAGGGAAGGCCTGTTCTCACCAAGTCTGGCCTGCACGTCCTCCTGTGTTTCTTTTTCACCTGATTCTACTTAGACTGAGCTAGGCGTTGCCTCTCACATCTGAGTCCTGTGATTTCTCTCTCCTCCTGGTCAGAGCGTGAGGCAGAGCGGAGGATCCCTGTCCTCGCTACACAGTTACTCCCTTGAGGGCGTTTGTTTGACCCTAACCTGTATCAGCTGTTTCCCTTCTCCCTGCCTTACTCCAGCCTTCAGAAACTGTATTTGATGCAGCTTCAGGGGACACCATGCGAGAGTAGCAGGAGTATGGGGGGCAGAACAACAGGAGACTGTGAAGTATGAGTTGTCAGATAAAACAGACTGTGTCTCTCCTTGAGCTTTGTTTTCAAAGTTCTCTGAGATTCTCATTCCACACCTTGAGGGGCATCTAACGGACAAGAACCCGGAAATCCTACTAAGAAATCTCACAAGAACGAAATCAGACCTTATGATGGGAAACAGTTGATGGTGAAGTCACATGCTTACCGATAAATCACATGCTCCTGGGACCTCAGCAGTTAGGACAAGCACAGGAAGGTGATTTGCAAAGGACTGAAGGATATGCTTCTGCTCTGAGGGAAGTGTCATATGACAAAGGGAAGGAGCCTATCGTGCAATTCTTATACTCTACACGGATTTCTTACTTAATCACTGACAGGGAATAAAATGATGAAAGCATTTAGATGACTTTATATTTACTTTTTTACACACACATACAACATGTAGCACCCAAAGCACATAAAAAAAGAACTGAATAGTCGGACGACAAGTGTGCATAATATGTGCATGTGACATATGATGACAAAGATACTTAAAGTGTTTGAATGCTCTACATTCTTAGTAGAAACAATACTTTGTACAAAGAGAATAAAAATGCAAAATAAACCATCACATGATTTATTATATGGTAGAAATAATACTACAGTATATTTTTCTCCTGGGGTGGCTAATTTAACCCAACAAGAGTTTTATCAATTATATAACCTTGGCCTTTTATAGCTGTTAATTTTAGTGGTCTCATAGGCAAACCGGGGATAACTAGATAATCCTAAATGATAAGTGAGCTTCTAGAATGACAGCATGTAAAGGCAAAGCCAGCAATTTCAGGAAGCAATAGCGAGGTTCTGCAGAGTCTCCCACAAGCTCTGAAAACTGGAATGCAAGATAGATGCAGATTTGATCATTTTTATCCCCTGAATCTCACTGGTTTTGTAAATTCAAGTAAGTTGTTGAGAAAGTTTTGCATAGCTCTTGGGATCTGAACAGGGTACACGATTTCCCAGTTACCCATCTAGAAATGTCAGATGGGATCAAAGACGGTATCCTTGTAAACCCTCAAGGTTTCCTCAAGGAGGCATCCTTAAGAAATTTCACAGGAGGCAAATAGAAAAGATGCCATCTGATTACCAGGAAGTTGAAAATGTGCAATAAACATGAACCTCTAGTTGTAGAATGCAGAACCTCGAAAACGTTATTTACAACACGTATATTTACACATTTTTATGTGGATCCAAGCAAAACAGATACTTCTCCCCATATTTATATTCTATCTAGGACCAGAGTCAATACTATTATTTAAAATAATTGGTTGGCTTTTTCCAATTATTTCCAACACAAATTCTTGGTACAAAGACACCAGCCATAGCTTCAGTGAGTGAGCAGAACTATGAGTACACTCACTTGCATTTAAAGATCAATGTCACGGTTTTAATATGTAAAGATAAGAAGACAATCTTTTATTTCCCTCTCATCTTAATGTGCAACTAACCAAATCACTTCCTGAAGCTGAAAATTCGTCGATATTCCTTCTTTTCTTTGTAAGCCTCCTTCCCAAAATTCAGGCCCACGTGAAATAACTTAATTTCAACTACACACCCTTGTTAGTTGTTTCCACCAGGGCCTGAACTCGTTCCATTGGAACCGCGGTCATCCTAACGCTGTGAAGTTAGCGGTGGGGAATAAGCTGTCCCAGGGAAGAACAGATTTTTTTTTACTGTAGAGGGAGGTGGTTTGACCTGCTTTACTGGCTGACTGTGTTCTAGGAAGCTTTCACTGAACATGTCTAGACTATAGAGGCAAAATTTCACTTGGAAATTATACCAGCCCCGTGAAAACAAATGAGCTTAAGTAAAATTTTGCTGAGATGAGTCCTGTAGGATGTGCTGATCTCAGAGGAGCAGTGATTTTTGATGTCTTTTTTCCTGTGAGATCGATAGAACTCAGGAATTATTAGAACATAACTTGTTACTTGCATTGTCCTAGGGAAAGCATATAAACCAGTTTGGAAACAAACGAGCCAAAAGGAAAACAAGGTGTTTTTCCGTGAACACCTTGGTGAATTTATACACAATCGGCACAATTTATTCACAAAACAAACACTGAGCCCTCAGCCACTCCACAATGAGGGCTCCAATTCTCATCACTGCTTCTCTACAGAAAAGGACAGAATCAACTCCACATTTGCAAATTTTTTTAGATACTTAACCTTACTATGAAGCTGCATCACACTGGGCCTCATAAAGCTTCTGGGGCATTAGATTATGAGCCTGAACATCCAGATAAAGTAAGAATTCAGGTAAAAGTTAAATAAAATGATGGGGCTGGCCTGGTGGTATCATGGTTAAGTTTGCACATTCCACTTCAGCAGCCTGGGGTTTGCAGGTTCAGATCCCAGGCACAGACCTACACACCACTCATCAAGCCACGCTGTGGTGGCATCCCACATAGAATAGAAGAATATTGGTATGGATATTAACTCAGTGACAACCTTTCTCAAGCAAAAACAGAAAGATTGGCAACAGATGTTAGCGCAGGGCCAATCTTCGTCAGCAAAAAAAAAAGGGGGAGGTTAAAGAAAATGGCTTCACTGGAGTGGTAGGGACAGCAGTCATTTCACCTTAGTTTTTCTTGACCAATTAGACATTCTCCTTAATCAAATCCTAATACTCTGAAGTTAGATACTTGCCTTTCCTTCTACAAACAGCTTCAGATCACCAGGCTGGGCTGAGAATTATGACAACAGCTAACACCTATGTGGCCTGCTCTTCATAACAACCTGGTGGGGCAGGGATTATTAGAATTTCCATTTTCTAAATGAGAAAACTGAGGCTCAGAGAGACTGAGGAACTTACCCAAGATCACAAGCTAACAAGGGGTAAAGCTGGGATTTAAATTCAGGAAGTCTGGCCCAGAGCTTATGCTACAACTTCCACGTTACACCCCACGCTGCTTGGACCCTAGAAGCCAGCAGACATGCTGCCTGCCTGGTCCTCCCCTGCTCTTGCCGGACTGACTGACCATCAGATTCCCACCTGGTTGAGGAAACACAACTCAGCTCCTTTGCCATCAAGTTGGGTCTGGTGCAAAGGGACACATCCTGATGGGGTGAGGGCTCAGTCGGCCCAGGATCTCTGTGCTGTTCAGACGCAAGGAATCCTGACCCCAGACACCGGCTTCAAAGCCAGCTCGAAGCAAATACTTCAAGGGAAAGTAAAATGTGCACAAAAATGTTGGCAGGAGGCAATTAGAGAGGACTTGCCTGGAGGGCAAAAAGAAAGCACAGGCCGAGGCTGAGAGGCTAAACTGAGAGCAAGACAGATGGGCAAATTGTAAGGAATTTAGAACATAAAATTTCTGTTTAGGATCCAGCAACAGAGTGCAAGAGGGAGGTGTCGTTTTGGTCCAATCAGACAAATTTCTGTTTGGGACAGTAAGTAGCTGATTTACCAATAAATGGTTTTTAAGACTCCTAGAGCGATTTCTTTAAAAAAGGCGTGGGAGTTTATGTCAATCTTGAGATTCTTCAGGCATGCACTTGATGTGACCATAAAGGAGAAATCCAGGGTTCCCTTAAAATAATAATTATTTTTTATGTTTTGGGAGATTCTATTAGGAATATTGGACAATCCTATAAGAAATCTATATCTTAGAGGGAATTTTTATAAATGCCAGTTCTTTTGAGATGTTTCATGTAAACATCTATGAACATGGTGAGCGGTCTGAAACACTCCACTTTTCACTGAGGTACTTTTCCGGGCTTCCATCCAGTTCCTGTCCTTATCCCTCCACCAGACTCCCCACTGCCGCCTCCTCTGCCTCACAGTTCACCTCTAATTCCCTCACACCTTTCCTCGTAACTTTTGTTTCCAACATTCTCCCAACTATTCAACTATAACTGGCACCACTTCAAGCCACCTCTCCTCTTATCCAACATCTCTCCCCTGACTTTGTCTCGAATTGGAATCCTGTTGAACCCTCTGTGCATCTAGAAACTCTCTTCTGTTGACTTCTTGCCCTGCAGTGTCTTGGGCCCCCTCTTGGCCTCCTTTGTCCTCGTCAGGGGCTGACAGCCTCTCGGCCTCCAGGTAGCTGCTGTTCCCCTGATGCTCTCTGATGCATTCTCATCGTGGCTCAGGGTCAAAACTCAACATTAGTTGGATTTTTAAATTTGTGTTAATCTATAAAGGATGCGAGACTCAAAAATGGGCTAGCCAAATGTTTTGCTTATGGGACTCCAAAAAGACAACAAAGTAAAAAAAAAAAAAAAGCACCTTAATTGCATATAAGCAATTCAAAGAATAAAACTAAGAGATTAAGAAAAAAAAAGCCTGCAAAGCTCAGATATTTAGTGCTACCACACATTGTTGAGGTTAAGAGCAGCTTTTAAGTTCAAGAACCACACTACTCCTATATTTTATTAAATGAACCCTTTATAATCTAAGATTTAGCAGCTTAAAAGACAATGAAAAGAATAAAGTCAACTAACAAAAATTTCAAACACAAGTTTGGAGTGGTACTTGGAAAAAAATAATGTCCTTAATGTATTTATAGAAAACTCTACACAAAGGGTTAAACAGAAAAATAAAAGGAATTTATCAATCAAAATCCTTATGCCTTAGTAAAAATAACAGTAGTAATATTAACATGTTTCTATAATGTTTAGTATTTTTCAAAGTATGTTTACATGTGACACCAAGTATGACACTTGCCCTAATTGTGAGCTGTTGGTAGAGTAGAAGCTACTATCTATTTAGTCATTGAGGAAAAGCAACAAGTCAATGATTTGTCTAAAATTAAATGTCCTGCTTTCCTTAAAGATACTATGCCTAGGAGCAAGGTGCTGAAGATTCGCCATGTATTTGTTTTCATTGCAATAAACTTAATGATAGGCAATTCCTTCCTGGTCAGACACCTGTAATCAAACTATCAGCATTTTCTTGACAACGTGTCAATAAAAAGAATTTTAAATTCATAGATTTTTCTATTGTTTCTATTGCAAACTTCAACAAAATGGAAAAATTACTGGTCTTGGCTTTCAGTATGCGCTATGTATGTATGTGTGTATGTGTACACACACGCGCGCGCGTTTACATGTCTAAAAGAGCGGAGTGCTACCAAACTCTTGAGCAGAGAAGCAACGGTGGCACTAAGATGGACCTAAACGTAAATGTGTAAGAATGCTCATTTCTTAAACTAAGTTTCTTCTTTCAAGTAGATTATAAAGCAGAACAAATCACTGAGCATATTTGGAAGTAATCATTTGTAAATGTGGATAACATCAATAATATCTGCTCTAGCCGCTGTCCTCGATAAATATGTCATTTCTGAAAGAGCAGAAGTAATAATGACAAACCATGCCTAACTGCATCTTTAAAATTCTATTACATTCTTGAGCTTCTGACACTATGTTACTCTTGAAAGGAATAAAATAAGAGTAATATAAAATTATCTGGACTATACATATTTATAAACGGAGTAAATTTGCATAACATAGTGGTTGAACTTTACAATTTGAATACAGTCCTCCATAATTATCATGAGGAATACATAAGTTTAATTTATTCTTTAACTTACCTTCTTCTGAAATGTAAGCTTTGATAGGGTACAGTTTCAATTTGAAGCATTATTATTTTTAAAAGCCTCATTTGAATATCTTTTCATTTTAGCTGGTCTGACAAAGGCTCTCATAATTATCTTACAAGCCAAATTAAGAAATGTGCATGGAAAGGAGTTGGAATTCAAATGGATTTGCACATGATTTGATGTTCGTGCCCCAAGAAAATCCATGGGAGCCTTTGCCAGCGTTGCACAGAGTTGTCAGGCCCTGTTCGATTTCAGCATTTATTAACGATGTGAACGAAGGCTTAGAGCGCAGGCTTATCAAATTTTAAGGTGACATGAAGCTGGGAGTTATTTCACTGGGAAAAAAACACAACAGAAGGGCATTAGGGACTAAAATCCAGAAGATGAAATTTAACAACGACAAGGACCAATTTCTACTCTGTGATTCAAAGAGACAAGCACCAGCAACAGGATGGGTGAAGATGTGGCTTGGCAGGAGTTTTCACTAAAATAAAAGACGAGCATTGAATCGACCACATGTCAGTACAAGTCAAAAGTGTGACATCATCCTACACTTAGAAATCTGTCAGGAGGATAGATCTCATGTTAAATGTTCTTACCACACAAGATTTAAAAAAGAGAAGGAGCTCTGCCACAGGGGGAAGAACTCAGATGTGATGCCCTTGACTTAACCTCATCCACCTCGCTCCATAATTTCCATGTCAAACCACCTAGGGAGTATAAGTTTTTTTGGAGTTGAAACTAAAAATCTGTTTATTATTATTATTTTTCTACATTAAATTATAGTTAATTAAAAATTGTATATATTTAAGGCATACAACTTGATGATCTGATGTGCATTGTGAAACAATCACCACAATCAAGCTGATTAACACATCTGTCACCTTGCACATAGTTACCTTTGTGTGTGTGTGAATGGTGATTTTAAGATCTACCTTTTTATCAAATTTCAAGTATACAACACCATATTAACTACAGTCTCATTGCTTTACATTACATCTCCAGAACTTATTTATCTTGCATAACTAAAACTTTGTACTCCTTGACCAACATCTCCCACTCCTTGACCATACCCCCAGCCCCGGGTAACCACCATTCTACTCTCTGTTTCTATGAATTTGACATTTTTGGATTCCACATATAAGTAAGAGTATGCAGTGTTTGTCTTTCTGTGTCTGGCTTATTTCACTTAGCATAATGTCCCCTAGGTTCATCAGTGTTATCACAAATGGCAGAATTTGGTTCTTTTTTAAGGCTGAATTATATTCCATTTTGGGTGTGTGTGTGTGTGTGTATGTGTGTGTGTGATCACATTTTCTTTGCCCAATCATCTGTCAATGGACATTTAGGTTGTTTCTACATCATGAAAGTGAAGATATCTCTTCAAAATACTGATGTCATTTCCTTTGGATGTATACCCAGAAGTGAGATTGCTGGCTCATAGATAAGTTCTATTTTTAACTTTCTGAGGAACTTTCATGCTATTTTCCGTAACAGCGGCACTAATTTATATTCCAACCAACAGCGCACAAGGTGTCACTTTTCTCTACTACTTTTCCAACATTTGTTATCTCTTGTCTTTCTTATAATAGCCATTCTAACAGGTGTGAGGAGATATCTCATTATGGTTTGATTTGATGATTAGTGATGTTGAGCACCTTCTCAGGTATATACTTGTTGGCCATTTGTATATCTTCTTGAAATGCGTATTAAGGTCTTTTGCCCATTTTTAAATTGGGTTATTGTTTTTTTTGCTATTGAGTTGCATGAGTTCCTTATATATTTTGGATGTTAACTAGGGGTATAATTTACCACTCAGTTTCAAGAAGGGGTAGTTATTAGAAGGAAAATGTTCCCTGGATGCTGAAGACAGAAATTAATTCAGAAACATGGTCCTAGATGCGATAGACATCTTGCCCATCACTATGAGAATATAGAATAAGAAGCTTGGAAATTAACTTCACCAGGTCATTTCATCTAGTCCACTGCCCCCAGTGGGTTAAATGCTTAAGGCAGCCTCGAAAGCACAGATCTAGGGAGGTAATATTTTAACTTTTCCCTGAGACTATTTAAAACTTTGATCAGTTGGGCTGATGAAGTCTTGGATAGAGAGTGGCTGGAGAGCTGCAGGAGAGACTACAATTGGACACATAGGTGTTGAGAGTAGAACCCCAACATGACTACTTTGTAAATAGTTTAAAAATCTCAGCATAGCTCCACTTTCTAGCAATGTGTCCTATCCAAGTTGCTTAAAAACCTCAGTTTCTCTATGAGGACAACAGTAGAACCCACCTCATAGAGCCATTGTAAGGAATAAACGAAATAATAAATATGAAGCCTTCAGAACATTATACGTAGTCCATAAATGTTACCCATTATTCACGAAGCATTTCCTTTAATTTCTTAGGCATCAAAGCTTATGAAGCCCTTTTGTGTTCACCGAATCAGCCACTGGGAATAAAAACTGGACATAGAATTTTTTTAACTGAACAAAGTTGGATATCATCCAGTCCAGTTTTTCCAAATCAAAGCTTAATTGTAACACCCCAAGACAATAATTAAAAACAGAGCTGCTCTAGCAGAAGGAGTTAGTTAAAAAAAAAAGTGTGACTTCACACACAGAAACATTGGCTCAGTCTGAGGCCGCAATAGAAGTATTTGTCTCTGGTGCAGGGCATACGTGCTGCGCTTACCCTGCCCTGAATAAGACCACACATGTCTGTCCCCACCTGACACCTCCTGAGGGTCCACGAGTGTTTTCTGGGAAAGACCATCAGCATGCTAGGGGGTCAGGAATCCACATAAGAGGAATGGTTAAGAGCACTGGGACTTTATTAACCTGATAAAAGGTAAACCTGGGTGAAATACACCATTCGTCCTCAAATATTTGAAAAACTCTTCTGTATGTGAGGCAACAGACTATTTGCCACAGGGTACAATGGGGAATAAAAATTAAAAATGACTGAAAAACAGATTTTGGGTTACTATCCTGGGACAGCAAAATAGAACATGGGATCTAGAGGCAGAAACCCCAGATCCAAGTCCTGGCCCTACTTTTTCCCAGCTTTTGTACTTTAGGCAAGTCACCTAAACTCTGAGTCACACACTCCTCATCTATAAGGTAACAGAAGTCAACAACAACGATCATATGAGAAGGCACATAGAAAATGTTTTGAGACTTTAAAATGATTTGAAAATAGCAATAAGCCACAAGAATGGGGTGCCCCAGTGCTCACAGTGGTCAAACGAAGCTGACCAGCTGTCACCACAGGGCTCCTCTTACTGGATGGGAAGACTGACTGGACCAGAGGCAGAAGGGAATTGCCATTCTCCCAACTGCAAGTACAGGTTCTTCACTTACCACGAATGTGTTTTACCTCAAAGGCAGTAAATAGTAATGAAAGGACAGTTAGAAAGAGTCACTCATGACAATAATTTCAATTGGCTAAAGAATGTAAATATCCACAATCTTTATAGAATTCGTGAATGGGCTGGAATTCCACCAAGAAACTCATCAACTTAACTCTGCAAAGATCAGCTTAACTCAAACTCCCAAATATCACGAAAGTGCCGCAGATCAAATTACGGTCAATTCATTTCACCCAAACTCTCTCTCCACATTTGTGCTGCCAATCTTGAAAATACATGGAATTTTCTGGATTGTAAAAGCTCAGTCAAAATCTCAAATTTCAGTCTTTGGATAGTTGATACTCTCCTTATGCCCATCTGCTTGCTGTATTTTAGTTTCATTTTTATTCGTGTTCAGAAATAAGTCATCCCAGAGTCAGTGACGCCTGCAGTTGCTTCAAGCTGACTTACCCTCTGACCCTCTTTTCCAGGTGGACCTCGGGGGCCTTGGATCCCCAGGGAATCCTAAGAGGAGAAAAGGACACATGTTAACAGACCATTTCCGGTACACCTGCCTCAACGGAGAATGCTGTGAAAATTAATACCTACTTTATTGATTAAACAAAACTCTTAAAGTGATTTGAGCTCTTGCAAGGTTAGACTACGTAATATATTAATAACGATGAATTTGTCCTTCTTTGACTGGTTTATCTTTGTCATTAACTCCAGAAGAGAAAACAGGCAATTCCAAACCAGGCATGAGGCCCAAAGTTCACTGCCAGTGAAGACTCCCATGTGATCAGAACCACATTTCACCAAACTACCATAAATAAATGGTAACCATATTTGCAAGCAAAAAAATTGCCTCTTCCTATATTTAAACGTTATAAATACAACTACATTTTTGGTCAAGAGTAGCTCTGTAAGTATCTTCTAAGAAAACACGTGGTTATGACGTTGGCTTCAAAGTATTTCTATTCATAACACTTCATTTTTAGTACCATAGACTTTAGTTAATACTTTCTCATAACATTGTCAAGTGGTAGAGAAAATCATTTTTTCAGATCATAAAAAAGGCCCAGGAAATCCCACACGTTGTTACTCTGGAAGTGGTCTCCTGATTCCCACAGATAGCTACTATTACACAGGAATTCTGATTCACCATGACGCTCACAGTGAAGATATTGCTGGTTTCAAAAAGCCTTTGGCAGTTCCTGCGAAGCTGTTGCCTCTCTGAAAGCTGCTTCTTGGTCTCTCCTGCTGCCTCCCCCTTCCCTGTTCAACTTTCAAAAGTGAGGGGGATTTAGGCTCGTTTTCTTCCCACTCTATATAACTCAAGAAATCCATACAACCTCCTCCTCACACTCATGCTAGAAATCTAGACTTCATCCCCCATACCTTCTTCTCTCAAATTTGTTTTTCACATCCTGTTACCAAGTCTAGTTGATGTATCTCCAAAATATATTTGGATCCATCGATTTCTCTCCCTTTCTGCTGCTTCCGTTCTTGCTTCTTGCCTGCTCGTCTGTAAGAGCTTCCCAGCTGACGCTGGACACAGACCCACCATTCTCCACATCACAGCCAGACTGATCTTGAGAAAGCCCAGCCTGGCGCTCCCTGATTTTCCCCAGGGAGAGTGGACGCCTGGCTTCAGTCTACATTGCCTTGTACTTGTCCTTCAAGTGCTGCTCACAAGTTTACTTAATTGCTTATTCCTGTAATGATCCATTTCTCTCACCAGGCTCTAAGGGCAACAGTAGAATCTGTGTCTTATTCGTCATGGTATGTGCCTATGAATGTTTGAGTGAAAAAAATCTTACTGGGAAATCAAGTCATTCTAATAAAAGTTTTTGGGTAAAAACAGTAATTTTCAAAGGGTTTTACAAATATTTATGATTAACTGATCATATATTAAATGCCTTAAATGGTTTGGGATAAATGAGAAATCTAGTAATACATATTCAAACAAATCTGAATTCACCTTCGTTCCAGAATAAACATTCTTCTGCTATCTAATTTAAAAATTATTAGGATTCCTTTTTGTTTTTTTTTTAAAGATTTTTGTTTTTATTTTTTCCTTTTTCTCCCCAAAGCCCCCCCGGTACATAGTTGTATATTCTTCGTTGTGGGTCCTTCTAGTTGTGGCATGTGGGACGCTGCCTCAGCGTGGTTTGATGAGCAGTGCCATGTCCACGCCCAGGATTGGAACCAACGAAACACTGGGCCGCCTGCAGCGAAGCGCGCGAACTTAACCACTCGGCCACGGGGCCAGCCCCCCATTAGGATTCCTTTTTATAATATGACTTTTTTCTTTAAAATTCATGGCTACCTTTAAACTAAAACAGCAGATGTGCTTGTCATGACCTATAAATACTTATTATGCATATATTAATTTTTCTTTTTTCATAGAAACTAAATTTTCATAAATGCCATAACATGCACAATTTCACCATCTAATTTTGTTTTGAATATAAAAAAGTGATAGATATATTTTAATTTTTCATTCAGATTGCTTTCTCTTAATTAAAGTTATTAGAATTTAGCATAAATTATCGTAACTAATTTTCAAAAAGCATTAGTACAAAGAATCACCAATCCTCAGTGTCCCCCCAGATCTTTTGGACTCCTTCACAAAACACTAATAAAATGTATATATTTACTACTTTCATTTCTTTTATCTACTTTTGGAACATTTTAATGTTATAGTGTTATAGGGACATGTGGAGCCTATATTTTATTGATTTAGGCAGGAATAAAAAGCAGGGAATGAAAAAAGTGGTCAGTTCTGTTTGTTATTATAAAAAACACATAACAAAGGAAAGTTGGGTAATTAGGCCAACTTTAGGATGGTAAATTCCTAATGTGTACAATAAAAACAAATGTTGAAATCCAAATATACCAAGTATTAATTACAACAGAACTACAGGGAGTTGTATCATTTTTTATAAGACTGACAGTCTTGGCTCTAGATGAAACTCTTCCCTCTCAGCCTTAGGAAACTATTACCGTTTCACGAATGGTCAAACTCTATATAACATTTTTGATATCCATCCAAATGCTGACAGCTCTTTCAGTGTTTTTAAACACGAGCTACTAAAACATCCACACACCAAACATTCATCAAGGGAGCACAATAAATTCTGAGCAACAGACAATGAAAATTCCACTCCCTTTACTAGTTGGAGAAGTTACAGGACAAAACCCTACATGATGCTAAAGTACTAAATTTGATTTGGAATGTATTCAATGGATTAAAAAAATATTTATGAGAACCTTTTGTGTGTGAAGTCCAAATAGCAAGATATGGTACACTCACATACATAAACCCACTAGTGTGCCTGCTGGATATTTGTGATTCTGAATCCCGCCTCCCCCCAACCTTTGCTAAGTTTAGGACCCAATTAGAAATTTGATTAAAAGATTGGAAAATTATTTTTATTCTCCAATTGATTATTCACTATTTGAATTATTCATGGCCAACTTTTTTCTTTGTTTTTGAGGAAGATTCGCCCTGAGCTAACACCTGTGCCAATTATTCCTCTATTTTATGTGGGACACCATCACAGCATGGCTTGGTGAGTGGTGCTAGGTCTTCACCTGGGATCTGAACCTGCAAACCCCAGGCCGCTGAAGCAGAATGCACAAACTTAACCACTACACCACTGGGCCGGCCACCTATCCATGACCAATTTTTAATTCTAGACACGTTGCATTACTGCTCAGAATATTCTTGAACTGTATTTATTGAATATTAGTTGACATTTACAAAGGAAAATATCAATATTGTCATTAGTAAAGCATGGGTCAACTGTAGAAAAATCATATTTTTCCCAAAATAAGAAGTTAAAATTTGGGGATGATTCATTATTTATGATTATCCAGCTCACTACACCTCCCATTTGGTAAAGTCAAACAATGGATTTACTTGTCACTTACCATGAACATTACAGATACGCCTAAGCTCTGACCTACTTGAATCACACTTGGCAGAGCTCAGCATTCGTCTCAGAATCCCTCCCAGAGTTCTTTCCTACTCTGGCCTTGTAAATGCCATTTTGTGTGTACTTTACTGATCTTCTTAGTTGACTATGAGTTCTAGAGGACAGAGGGTCATTTTTTCTATCCTCTAACACACTTACAGAAGAGATCAATAAACAGTAAATTGGATCAGAAGAAAGAAAACGCTGGGTGCGGGGTGGGCGAGAGGGGTAGAGGGGAACATATATATGGTGACAGATAAAAGTTAGGCTACTGATAGTGAGCATAATGCAGTCTATACAGAAAATGATAAATAATAATGTACACCTGAAATTACACAATGTTATAAACCATTATGACCTCAACAAAATAATTAAAAAAACCATTCTGGAACAGAATACTACTGGGTGGTGGTGGGAAACAGGTTTCTGCTCTACATGTAATCATATTTATTTTCAAAACTTGGACTTGCACTTAAAACCACGTTGGAGAGCCTTCAGCCTTGTCTGTATTCCTCATCTAAAGCGACCGTTCCATTCTCTGATATCTAAGAGGAAAATCGTCTTACAATTCATTTAAGAATTGATCATTTACCACCTATGACATATCTCTAGTATGAAACTTATTCAAATCTTTGACCACTACTTGACATTTGACAGATTTATGTCATTTTTCTAGTTAGAAAATGATATCTTAAGTATCTTTGTGCACACAGCATATTTGCATAATCTGTGCATTATTTTCTTCTTTGATTTAATTTACTGAATAATAATGCCTATCCATTTTTTCTACTTTTTCCATCTATTTAGTCTGCTATGAAAATAACTGTAAGTCGGGTTATTCCTAAAATTTCACAAACCTAAGATTTATTGATTTTCAGAAAGAGAAGCTTGAGAACGTCCTTAGGATATTTGTGATATAAACATCTGCATATGTCTGTCAAGTATTCATTTACTATTTTGAGTGGAATTTTGGACATTAAAAATGTTGACAAGAAAGGAATTCATAAGGATGTTACCTCTTTTGGCTAGGACGAAATATGCAAAAATATCCAAGCCCGCGACACCATTTCAAGTTCCAGTGGATAGCTATGACAGTGTGTTGCATTTCACACAGCTCTCTCTGGACAATCTGCTGATTATTTAAGAGAGGCTAGAGCTTATCATCATGGAAGCCCATGTAAATATTTAACTGGGAAATTACTGAGAATTAACTGGTTCAGAACAGAATTTTGAAGTGTTTAACAAATACAGCAGATGTTTAGTCAAGTTAATAGGGTAGATTAATTGCATTTGAACACACTTTGATTTGCGAAAAGAGGCAAGATATATTCATAACTTCTCAATTAAAGGAAGAAGCTGAAGTAAAAAGGGAAAGTTTCATTTTAAAGTATTATTTGCACACCCTTGCCAAGAATGCTGCAGAACATGTGAAACCCAAAACCCACTTCAACAAAAATGTTATGCAAGTAACTGTATTGTAAGTGTTATGATTATTGCTTTAGAATATGCTTCATAGACTTGAAACATAAGACTAAACAAAATCTGCATAAATTCTCAAAATACCACTAGGGCATTTTCTGTGTTTCAAATAGAGTGTACAAAATTAAAATGGAAAACAGAGTCTACCTGTCTTTATAGAAAATTTCATGCCTTTACTATGAGAACAACGGGAACAAATTTTATAAGTTGGAGACATCAGCATGAAAGACAAAAATCAAATAAGCAAAAATATAAGAGACCTATAGTCCAGTCATGGGAAGCAATTTTCATATTAGTTCTGAAAAGCGCCATTTGAGAGTGCTTGTGTTAACAAATTAAAAGAGTTACCAGTTTTATGTTATTTCATAGAATTATCATGATACAATAAAGAAATTCCCTTAGGGTGCCTAAATATTCAGAAAAGAATTCTACGTTATATATAAAAAGCCTATTATTTTATCATGAGCAGTTGTCACCGCACACGAGGAAAGAGATGTCTTTGAAATAAAGAACAATAGAATCTCTTCCACATACTAAACAAAGCTCTTACAAACCGTTCCAGTAACACTGACAAGAGAAGAGTAAGAAGAGTGACACTAGGAAAGAAAATGCTGTGAAATATTTGTGTGGACAGGAATGTTTCGATCATTATCAGTTACAGTAAACAGGTTCCATAACTGGAAGGACAATTTTATCCCACCTTTGACAATTTAAAAAATAGGGGTCATCTGTAGTGCTTCCAAAACTTAACAATTTCATTCGAAAGCCATGGCAGCATTTTAGACATGAGACATAATGAATTATGATCGTTCCGTGTGGTTGCAGGAACGAATTTTAATAATAATCTTTTTCTATGTTTTCTGAACTCAGAAATCACATCATTTTATTATATAGATTCTGAAATAGCTTGTCCTCAGTCACTATTGATTCAGCCAAAAAACCTAGAAATAGTATAAATTAAGTAATAGAACATATTGTCTGTGAATCCAGAAGGCTGTGGGACATCTGTACTTTCCACAAACTTTCCTCTCACTTTGCCCCCCTTTTGAGACTTTCCACTGGGTAAGCTGCACACATTCTCAGTTCCTTTCCACTGTGCATATCATCCAGCACAATGGATTTCATTTAGTAGGTATTGAGTGGGTGAATGACCAGTAAAAAGAGTCTGATTCTTTACACTTCGCTTGGTACTTCTGCTTTAGTGAGAATATTAATTGCCATAGCTACAGAAATTCCAATTTAGAAACTTATATTCTTCATCCACAAATCCCACTTGATACCAAAATAATTTAAGTTACTCTTTATTCTTATGTGGTAGTATTGCAAAATAGATGCTATACTTATGTGGAGGAGTTGCCCTTCATTAGAGGAAGAAATATGACCTGCCTTCTTTAACTTATCTCACACTGATGAGGATTAAGTACTTTTTGAAAACACAACATGAACTGAAAAGATTAAAGTATCTATGCAAACCATTTATTAATAAGAAGTAGAACCAATCAAGTTATTTAAAGTGCCCAAATCATTTAAAATAATATAGTTTCATATTTGGTAATTATTCGTGATTCACTTTCATTTATTTGTCTTAAGCAATTTCATATTTTGGTAATTTCATATTTATAATTATTCTTGACTATGAAAAACTTTATGTAGATTCGCTTTATTTTGGCCCTAACATAATACATGAAATGGTTTGATTTCAGTTAACTCAAGGCTCTGATGACAAGTAAAAAATTGGTAGGCCATGGTCTGTCAAATCCATTTGTATCATCTGTCTTAATGATTTATGTGAGCGAGAATAGGATTGATTCAGTTTTAATGATTATTCTGATCATAGTAACAGTCTGCATTTTCGGATTAGCTTTGCCATAGGTCAGTGGCCACATAGAGACACGTTTCCACTACAGAAAGAGGGGATAATCTATACATAGGTTGTTTTTAAATGTCTTTCAATGGCTTCTGAATAGTAGCCAACATGACAGAAATGTAATTCCAAACCTAAAATCATCAGTAACTTTTGCACTTGGGCTATGTGCCATAAGTGATTAGATTAAAGGAAACAATCTAGTAATTTTAGGATTAAAACGTAAATCATTACTGAGATATTCACATACCACAAGAAAGACCTAGGTATTTGATGCAGATAACTGTGAAGATGGTTTACACAAGTAAGTTGCAATTGAGTAAGGTGGTGAAAACCAAACTTCTAAGAGGAGAAAATGCTCCATGTTGTAATAAAGGAATTTTTAAAAATATCAAAAACATATTGAAGTACTTTTCTCTTTTTAACTTCTTACTACTGGCCTCCCTGCTTTTTGCCAGAGGCGTCCATTTTCCTCAGGAGGATTAAGATCATAATAGCATAAGTGTAAAGACAATGGAAAAGTCAATGTTCAACTTTTGTTATCCAGGAAAGGATTGTTGAGTTCACACAAGATAGTCGCGTGGAAGCTAGGCTCTATCAATAGAAGAGTGTTTCTGAGCATCAAGTACCTCATCACCACATCTCAGGAGATGTTCTCACAGATCCTGAAGTTTAACCATGAATCGCATGGCACAGAGGAGGAAGCAGTTAAGTGCGGTTCTAGCCAATCAGAAAGGGGATGTCAAAAATGTCCTTCCCTTCTGTTTCCTTGATGAAGAGCTTCAAGAGAAGAAGGATGAATCAGTCAGACATCAGAATTCTTGCTTTCCCTCTTTTTGGGAAAGCAGAAGGAACAAGAATTCATAAGACATTAAATTTCTCGGTAGCAACACTGACGCTGGAAGACAATGGAGCAGACCTTTCATAATTCTGGTAGGAACAATTTTCAACCTAGAATTCTCTACCAAGACAAACTACCAACCAAGTGTGAGAGTAAAATAAAAACCTTTTTAGACATGTAAAATCTCAGAAAATTTACCTCCCTTTCACATTTTCTTAATAATTTGCTTGAAGATGTGTTCACATAAATGAAAGAATAAAACCAAGAAAGGAGATGATGACGGAAAGACGCTGCACCGGAATCAACCCAGAGGAAAAATAAGGGGAGTCACAGAACGAGAATTTTGTAGTTGGCCTAGAAAGCTGCTAGCCAAGCATGGAGCAAAAGGTCTGAATGAGACTCCCCCAAAAGAAGAGACTCTATGAGAGCATTTAAAAAATACGGAGCATAATTACAGGGAAAACAGAAAGACGATTAGAGACACCAGAAAAACAAAAAAATAAACAATAACAACAAAGCTATTGAGAAAGAAAGAAAAACTACACCACTTGGCTCTGCAAGAACCAATATTCACACAGTCATAAAAATGTGGACACTTTATATTTTTTAAATGAAAATAATACTATAACTCTACTAACCATTCACCTATGACTGAGCATCTGATTTTTTCCATTCTGTTACTATTTCAAACAACGCTGAAATAAATAGCCTTTCATGTGCATAATTCCACAAATGAGTGAGAGTATCTGTAGCTATATTTTCTGGGTCAATGCAAATTTGAAATTTTGACAGACAGCATCAAATTTCCTCCATAGAGATTGTATTCAGATATACTTCCCTCCGAATGTACAGCTGTGTTTCTCTACATTTTTGCCCACATGCTGTATTATGAAACTTCCTGAACTTTGCCAATCTCTTTATTTATTATGGTAAGAATACTTAACATGAGGTGTACCCTCTCAAGAAATTTTCAATTGCACAATAGAGTATTGTTAACTATTGGCACAATCTTGTACAGCAGATCTCCAGAACTTATTAATTTTGTATAACTGAAACTTTACACCCGTTGAACAGCAGCTCCCCAATTTCCCCTACCCCCAGTTCCTGGCCACTACCATTCTACTCTCTATTTTGTTTCTTTAATTTATTTTTTGAGGAAGATTAGCCCTGAGCTAACGTCTGCCATCAATCCTCCTCTTTTTGCTGAGGAAGACTGGCCCTGAGTTAACATCCATGCCAGTCTTCCTCTACTTTTGATGTGGGATGCCTGCCACAGCTTGACAAGTGGTGTGTAGGTCCACACTCGGAATCCAAACTGGAGAACCCTGGGCTGCCAAAGCGGAACGTGAGAACTTAACCACTGCCCCACTGGGCCGGCCCCTCTACTGTCTGTTTTAACGAATTTGACTATTTTAGATACCTCATCTAAGTGGAATCATACAGTGTTTGTCCTTCTGTGACTGGCTTATTTCACTTAGCTAATGTCCTCCAGTTTCATTCATATTGTTGCATAGGGCAAGACTTCCTTCTTTTTTAAGGTTGAGTCATATTCCATAGTGTATACACACCACATTTTTCAATCCGTTCACCTGTTCATAGACATTTAGGTTGTTTCCATATCTTTGCTATTTTGTCATAAGGAAAAGATGCTCAATATCACTAATCATCAGGGAAATACAAGTCAAAACCACAATGAAATATCACTTCTTGCCTGTTAGGATGGATACTTAAAAAAAAAGAGAGATAAATGTTACCAGGATGTGGAAAAATAGGAATCCTTGTACACTGTTGATGGGAATGTAAAAAGACATAGCCACTGTGAAAAACAGCATGGAAGTTACTCAAAAAAATTAAAAATAGAACTACCATATAGTCTAGAAATCCCATTTCTAAGGTATTTATCCAAAAAAATTGAGATCATTGCCAACATTGTAAGTGAAAACTAGTATCTCAAGGCCATTTTAGTTTATATTTCTCTTATTATAAGTGAATTTAGATGTCTTTTTACATGTTTAAGAGCTGTCTATGTTTTCTTTGTAAACTCTGTTTACATCCTCACTCAATGTTTTAAAACTGGGTTGTTTTTCTTTTTTAAATTGATTTGTAGGAATTCATCTATATTTTAGGAAATCTGGTCCTTTGTTATGATATGAGTTGCAAATATTTTTCCCCAGCTGGCCATTTGACTTTATAATTTTTTTTTTTTTTTGCCATACAGGAATTATTTGTGAAAGTGGTCAAATTTGCTAATTTTTTTCATTTTTACTTTCTAGGCTTTTTGATATTTTTGTAAAAAGTTATTCTTTATTAATTATCTTTCAAATCTTCTGCATTTTCCCTAGGTCTGGTTTACTTCTCCACCTTTAAAATTGTGACCCATCTGATATTTTTATTGGCATAGAAGTGACGAAGGGATCCAACTGTGTGTTTTTCCAAATGCCCTATAATTACCCCAAATTCATTTATTGAAATATGATATTTATTATTATGACCCTTTCAGTTCTGTTTGTTTTTTGACTATGTAAATTTTGTGGTTGTGGTTAGTGCCATGGAGTGGATTCCGACCCCTAGTGCCCTGTGCACAGCAGAGCGGACCTGCCTGGTCTTTCTGCACCATCCTCTCACCTTCCTGCGCTCTACGGGACAATGCTCTGCTGCTATTCACAGGGTCTTCGTGGCCAACGTTTTTGGAAGTGGGTGGCTGGGTCCTTCTTCCTAGTCTGTCTAGTCTGGAAGCTCTGCTGAAAACTGTCCACCATGGGGGACCCCGCTGGTATTTGAAATCCCAGTGGCATAGCTTCCAGCATCACAGCAACGTGCAGCCACCACAGTGTGACAACCGACAGATGGGTGGCATGGTTCCCTGACTGGGACGCGAACCCCAGGCTGTGGTGGTGAGTGCTGAGTCTTAACCACTAGAGCACCAGGGTTGGCTGTGTAAATGGACCGCTTTGAAAAGTATTAACATTTTTATTTAAAACGCTAAATAAGTTAAGGCAAATAAATTGACTTTCAAAGTTCACTTATTGAATGCAGATTCAAATTTAGCATTTGAAAAGCAAGGAATTGCCTTCACTTTTTTTTTTTTTTTTTTTTTTTTTTTTAAAGATTTTATTTTTTCCTTTTTCTCCCCAAAGCCCCCCAGTACATAGTTGTGTATTCTCCGTTGTGGGTTCCTCCAGTTGTGGCATGTGGGACGCCGCCCCAGCGTGGCCCGATGAGCAGTGCCATGTCCGTGCCCAGGATTCGAACTAACGAAACACTGGGCCGCCAGCTGCGGAGTGCGCGAACTTAACCACTCGGCCACGGGGCCAGCCCCTGCCTTCACTTTTTTACCTGGCAACTTACCCTAAAGTATACAGCAGATAAATTGCCATTACTTTTAACAGAAGCTGCTCTCAAATTGTAATAATTTGTCACTAATTTGGTTATCACAATGGCTCTTATTATCATGCAAAATATTTTTTATCATCGCTTTATCTTTAGATTCAACTAATCCTTGTTGGTGGCTGAACCAAGGAGGTGGCCTTGACAGAGTGAACAAGCCTTGTTAATTCTGCAGAACATCTGAAACAATGCCAGGTGGCTGCTTAAATACTGAATGGTTAATTCTTAATTCCCTAAATCAGTGAGAACTCTCTATAAATTAAGAATTACTATAAGGAGCATTTCGGTAATGTGTACAACAACTAAAGGCCAAAGTAGTTGTATTGTCTATTTATTGGCTTTTTGTGGATGTTAAGTGAGAAAATGTATGCTAGCAGTTTTTATATTGACAAAAAAGACCAATCCTTGAAAATTAGAATTCTGAGAGTTAGTTAAAAACATCTGAGAGTTCCCTCCATTTGGGGGTTGATTATGTTGCAGGTCAATGGACAAAGTAGTCTAGATACAAATATTTCTTTAAACACAACCTTCCAGAAACAGGGTCAACCATTCACTCTACACGATCACAGCTATTTCACAGACTGATGAAGTAAGGCTGTGTCAGTGTGATTTCAATTCCGTGCAAGCAGCATTAATGAGGTTGGTCACAGGATGTTATTCCTGTATCACTTTTCCATCTCCTGGGTTGGTAACACGATAACCAGAGTCTGATGCTATCAATGCCAGTAACAAACCCCTTAATTTTAAACTACCAATCGAACACTAGAAAGCGGGCATGAAAGTAGATTACAATTAATGTCTTCCTAATATTTCAATGAAACAGAGCAATCAGAAAGTTATTTTGAAGCTTCTGAAAAAGAGTGACTAGTGTGTTAAGTGAACAGATCAAGATAGTTTGAGAGTCAGTGTACAATCTAAAGTGTAAGAAGCAAACAGACGGTAGCGAATAAAGGTCGGCGCCAACAGCATGTACAGACTCTCATATGTTCACAGAACCAAACAGACGCCCTGATGGACATGTCATCATCATTTCAACAAATCCCCTGGTGACCTCCACGCACTCACAATAATAAATTAGGAAGAGGACAGAGAACTGACATTCACTGTGCACCTGCTGCTGTGTCAGGAATTCCACCAGTCACTTTACACAGTGTTTACTTAATTCCAACAACTCTAAGAAATAGACGAGACAACAAACTTCTTAAAGATAACACTGCAAATAAGCGGGGGACCTGAGCTCTACGCTCAAGTCTATCTGACCCCAAAATGCTTCCACTTCTGATACACTCTACTTTCACTTCCAAAGAAATATGTGGAGTATGAGATTTAGCTGAATATGTGTCATCTTAATCCGTAAATGAGGTTTCAGGTGAATCTTATCGGATTTAAGACACAGGATCACCCTCGACATTTTTACACACGAAGATATTAAACTTTCCAGATAAATTATATTAGGGAACTAGTAAGTGTTTGTGAAGTAGGACAGCGCTCTACAAGAAATGGAATGGAAAATCCACAGCACAGACTGAAGGGAAGAGAAGCAAAGCCCCAGAGGCAGCTGAGGATTGGAGGTGCTCAGCAGCTGAATGAGGCAGCAACACGGTTAGCAGGCGTGGCACATAAAACAGCAACCACCTACTAGGATTTGTTGAAAAAGGGATACAAAAAACTGCACGAGAGCTGTTGTTGGAGACAAGTCTCCACGAACCTTTTGCATTTCTACTTGTCTTGTGAGAGAGTCTCTAACTGCTCCATGTTCTGAACTATCTTTTCACCCTTCAGGTGGTGGCCCAAACGGGGCCTAAAGGATTAAACTTAACTCTGGCTCAGCCACATAGGTGCTCTTATTGGCTTGACATGGTCCTAGATGAGCAAGATAATGGCCACTTGGTTTAGTCCACCGCTCACTCAGCACCCTTATGCCAGCCCACTTGGCTGAAGCAGGGGACAAAACGGGTCCCTATAAGTTTTATAAAAAATGTCCACAATCTTGTTCATGTACTTGGGTTGACGCCTCCAGGCAAGGGGAAAGGTTAATTCAGAAACTTAAGGAGAAAACGATGTGGCTTTCTAAGGCAAACTTGGATGATTTATGGGATTTGTTCAGCGCTTGGGTCTCGGATCCCAGGGAACATGGTTGAGATCAATACTATAGGCTGGCCTCATCTCCTTGCTTGGAGTCCTGTTAATGGTAGCCCTCATTAAGTGCCATGTGAGACAAATTGAACATAGTTGGTCCCAGCCTCTGTGGGCAGGTTAATCAGAGTGGTTGATGGAGTGACACGCTCATAGGAAAATTTGCCAGAAGCCAAGACAGTGTAGAAAAGAGGAGTGGATGCTGGCCGGAGACCACGGGTCTTTCCATGGGTCTGTCAGGTTTCTGCATGTCTCCTGAGGGAGGTACTAATTGCCCTTTGTTCTGGACTATCTTTTTAAGGATGTTTATAGAGGACAACAAAGACCAGATTTACTTATTGTTCAGAATATTAAAGTTAACGTTCCTCTACAGCAAAGGCAGTTTCTTTGCAGTCCGTTATAAAGGTTTGAGTTCCCTAACCTTGGACTTCCTCAGTCATGACACAGACCTAGTGCGCATATAGTACCTGCCAGGGCTGTTCCTGAGTCGTGGTGGCAAGAGGGACCAGAGTGACCAGAGGCTCGTGCTGCCTGCCCCGCTGAGGAACAGCTCCATGAGTAATACCCTCATGAGTAATACTCCCACAAGAAATACCCCCATGAGAAACACCCCCATGGGTAATATCCCCGTGAGTAATACTCCCATGAGTAATTCCACCTCTGTCCCTGGCTCAGGAGCCACCTGTCCTCTTCCAGGATCTAAGAAACCGTGGCAGGCTAAACTCTTACCCTGCAAGTGGGGTAAAATACTGCACACTGGGAAGTCAAACCCTTCCTCTATGTTGGGAATATATCTGACTCAACTAAACTATTCTTTACATTTAATCTCTATCCTTTTAAAATAATGTGATGAAATAGAGAGGGTTTGAAGGAAAAAATATTAAAGGGGAACACATTAGATCATACGAGGCTAGATAAATTAGAATTCCTTAACAAATGTAAAAGAGAAAATAACAGAATTTTGGAGTTGGAGATGACCTTTAAAATCTTCTGCTTTGACTCTTAAATATTAGTAGGTGACATGCCCAAGGTAAAACAAAGGAAGAAATTAAAATAGTCGCATATTTCAGGATAGATTCTGGTTTCTTGACCTTACATCCAGTGTTGCTTTAACTAATTCTCAAAAGATGATTTTAATAACGAATTAAAATATATAAAGCCTCTGTTCGTTTCTGCAGCATATCGAACAGAAGGTAGGATTCTCCAGTTAAGGAGAAATTCCCCAGTTACCCACAAATAACAAGACTCAAACTGATAACAAATAACCTGGGGTAGTCGGCAATGTCAGGATTGCCACTGCCAAAAATTTTCAATATGGAAGAAGATGTCTACCTGCCCTAAATTAATTAGCTTTGGTAGCTAGAAAGAGGGGATCTGCTGTCCATTATGATGTTCAAGTGAGTCATTTTATCTTTTCCTATAGATATTTTCACAGTAAGATTTGGTGACATTTATTTTGACAGCATGTTCATCAGTGAAAAATATTTGTTTTCTTTACGTATGAAGAAGAAATATTTATTGAGCACCTACACTGCATCAAGTGCTTTCAGTGTCTGGGGATGTGGTCGTTCCTAAGACAGACAAGGTTGCTGTCCTCAGGGAGGTCGGACTAGAGGCAAACGAGAAAATGCCACAGTTCAGTTTACATGGGACAGCCTCCTCAAGGTGAAAGAATTCTACCCATAAAGACCCCGGGGTTAAACAAAAGTTCTCTGAACATTTCTCAGCAATTATCTCATAAGGCCCTCAGTCCTATTGATATTCACTTCTATTGGTATTTTTGCCACTGAATAATAGCATACAACAAAATTAACATAATAATAACACCAGCTAAAAGTTAAATAGTTCTTATTAGGAGCTAATCATCATTAAAAAAATTTACATACACTAATTAATTTAATCATCACTATAAAACTATGCAATAAGAAACATTATTATCACATTTTATAGAGACTAGGGCACAGAAACTTCAGAGGCACAGTCAGGTTTACACCCAGGCAATCTGGATCCAAGGTCTACATAACCCCTAAGCTACGAGGCATGAATTTTCGGTTTGTTCGAACCAGTGGAATGGTTCATTGGAATGAATACAATTCAAGTCCTGTTAGAGACCAATCATTTTTGAGTTCCATTTCATAGATCAATTCTAGCACCCCAATTTTTCTAAATGCTTAAAGTAGAATTGAATTAAACTAATTTCTGTGTGAATTTATGACTTAAATATACATGTTTCTGCATGCAATTTTTTAAGAAGCTTACCCATTTTATAATTTTCTAATGGCATGGAGATAGATTTTAATGTATTTTTCTAGATTGCTGAGTATCTCAACAAGAAATAAAATTGCTCTTTCATGAGAGTCCCAAGTGCCAATGTATAGCACTTTCAGGAAAGAAAGTTTCACTGTTGAGTTTTAAAGTGCATAATCTAGAATTCTGATGAAAACAATTTGAAATGTCTTTTGAAACAGAAGGAAACTGTGAACAGAAGGGCAGAAGGAGCTCTTCTCAAGTCACTGGTCTAATGAAAGACACATAAATCTCCTCCCTGTCAAATGAGCCAACAGAGGTTTTTCAAAAACATAAATCTTCTCTGAGGCGAAACATAAATCTTTCTAGAGCCTTAAGCATCAACCCCCCCCTATATTTCTGCCCAGAACTGATAAAAACAGCTTTATAGGATAGAAATACTTCTATTTTAATCAAGTAATTCATTTATGTAAGTCTTCTGCCCACAAATTAAAAAAGGATTGATTTGTAAAGATATTTCAACTGTTTTCTTTCTGCTGGCCCACCAGTACCCTGAGAATCCTAATATTGAGCTGGATCATCAGTTTCAGAAAGTTAACAATGAATTAAACGTGAATTATTCAACTTTTTAAGTCAAAAGTACTAATTTGAATTGAGGCAATTCATAGAAAGGCCATTATAAATAACTCAGATTTTGATATGTGAGGAATTTAAAATAATCTTAAATTGCCTGTTAATTACAGGCAATTATGCTGTAATTAAAAGTTCTGCTTTATGGGCTTTTAACAAGAACTTAAACATTTCATTCACTTAAAAATAGATGGTTATAGTTCCTGAAAAAAAGCATTATTTCGTAGTTGAGTCTGTGACTTAAATGTATTTAAAGCAAACAACTTTAAATTACAGCATAAGTATTCTAGTAAAAAAATTATTTTCTCTGAAATAACTGAACGCTTTTGTGTAGCGCCAATATAGCTACAGTTGTACAAATACTTGCAGACCATTTATAAACTAATTGCAAATGATTACTTTAAAAGTGATCAACTTTAACTGCTGGTTATTTTTTCTTAAACCAAATAGGTTCTGAGAAGGCAGTGACAATGGACAATGAGCATGGTTTATCTCTGTGGCCCCGGTACCTACACAGCATCCAACACACAGTCAGCATTCAAATAAGAGAGCAGGTAAAAAGGAGGGAGGGAAGGAGGGAAGGGACCACATCATCTACTGAACTGATCCTTTTTGTATCTTATACACATTAATTTAGAGAAAAACTTGTGCCCAGGCTTCTCTCAGTGAATACTACACGATCTCTTGAGCATTAGAGCCATCTGTTAATTTGCGTGTCATTTGATTTATAAACGACCAGCTGAGATTTTCTCTCAGTTGCTTATAGTATTTACGGTAGTTTTCACAGGGTGAAATCTGTGCTTCCTCTCTGTGCCTAATTCACTTAAGCTGGATTTATCTGGGCCCCAAGGAACTGGCATTTAAAGTATCATTTAGTAAGCATGTCCAAGACACTTCTGCTGTTGACTGACTTAACCTTTGGCTTCTGTGTAAACATTTAGTGCCATCTGGACGAGTATGTAATAACTCCCCACAGGATCAGGGCCAGAGCAACACACTCATTTTCCTGGGAACTAAAATTAGCGGATATATGACATGAAATAGCCCTGTTCTACCTTCCCTCACCTGTCTCTTCTGACATGACATGCAAAGGCAGAAAAGAATAGAGGGAAGGAGCAGAGGCACTAGCCAACCGCCTCGTCTCAATAAGAGTCCCTGCCTTGAGTCTGAAGCTGCAGTTAAGGATTTCAGCAAAACTTACTGTAAAAACAGCAGCATATTATCTAGTTGAGGAGAGTCTGGTAAAGCTAAGTCAGGGTACAGAACATACACAACAATTTTAAGAAATTATATCTAATGACATACTAAATTTAAATCAAATTAAGATTTTAATTACAACTGACAAAGAACCAAAGAATTTGCTCTTATTACACCTGTATATTTAAATGTAAAACTTTATATCTAATATGTAAAGAAAAAGCTAGTGTAAAATGCCATAATTCAAATAACACGAATAAAATATGAAATATTTACCTTTAATAGAGGATTTTTATGTCAAAATATTCATGATTTCAGAATAATTTATCAGAATCTACCTTTAACATAAATTGTCATTATGATCTTAGATAAATTTTATTTTGATCCATAAAATTTGGATGTTTTATAATAAGTTTTCCTATTCAGTGTTGGTTTTAGCTAACATCAATAAGTATTGGCTTTGTAAATTATAAATATCAACAGAGGAGACATTTTGAATTCATCAATAACTCATTTTTTTCTCCTAGCTTTTTTGGAATATAATTGACATATAACATTGTATAAATTTAAGGCATAAAAGCTGATGATTTGATACACATATATACTGAAACAGTTACCGCAATAAAGGTAGTTAACACGTCCATCACCTCACATAAATAGCTTTTTTTGTGAGGAAGACTGGCCCTGAGCTAACATCCGTGCCCATGTTCCTCTATTTTATGGGGGACGCCTGCCACAGCACGGCTTGACAAGCAATGCGTCAGTCCGCTCCCAGGATCCGAACGAGCAAAACCCGGGCCACCGAAGTGAAATGTGTGAACTTAATTGCTGCACCACGGGGCCAGCCCCACATAAATAGCTTTTCTTGTGTGTGTGGTGATAATATTTAAGATATAGTCTCTTAGCAACTTTCAAGCATGTAATACAGTGTTGTTAACTATAGTCACCACGCTGTACATTAGGTCTTCAGAACTCATAAGTGGAAGTTTGTAATCTTTGACCAACATCTCCCCATTTTCCCACCCTCCATCCCTGGAAACCACCATTCTACTCTCTGTTTCTATGAATTCGGCCTTTTTAGATTCTGCATATAAGTGAGAACATACAGTATTTGTCTTTCTGACTTATTTCACTTAATATAATGTACTCAAGTTCCATTCATGCTGTTGCAAATGGCAGATTTCCTTCTTTTTATGGCTGAGTAATTGTTCTTTGTCCATTCACCCATCAGAGGACACTCCAGTTGTTTCCACATCCTGGCTATTGTAAATCGTGCTGCAGTGAACATGGAAAGTGGGTATCCCTTTGAGATTCCGTTTTCACTTCCTTTGGATATATACCCACAAGTGGGATTGCTAGATCATATGGTAAGTTTTATTTTTAATTTTTAGGGGAACTTCCATACTTGTTTTCCATAGTGGGTGCACCAATTTCATTGCCACCTACAGTGCACAAGGGTTGCCTTTATTCCACATCCTCGCCAACACTTATTATTTTTTGCCTTTTGGATAATAGCCATTCTAGCAGGTGTGAGGTGACATCTCATTGTGGTTTTGATTTGCGTTTCCCTGATGATTAGTGAAGTTGAGCACCATTTCATGTACCTGTTGGCCATTTGTATGTCTTCTCTGAAAAAACATCTATTCAAGTCCTTTGTTTATTTTTAGACGTGATTGTTTGATTTTATTTTTTGCTTCTGAGTTAAATGAGCTCCTTACCTATTTTGGAAATTAACCCCTTATGAGATAGCTGGTTTGCAAACATTTCCTCCCATTCCATGGTTGGGTTTTCATCTTGTTGACTGTTTATTTTTCTGTGCAGAAACTTTCGAGTTTGATGTAGTGTCACTTGTTTATTTTTGCTTTTGTTGCTTGTGCGTATGGTGTCATAGCCAAAAAAATCATCGCCAAGACCAATGTCAAGTAGATTTTCCTTATGTTTTCTTCTAGGAGTTTTATAGTTTCAGCTCTTACATTTAAGTCTTGAATCCATTTCAAGTTAATTTTTGTGAGTGGTGTAAGATAGGGGTCCAATTCATTCTTTTGCATGTGATTATCCAGTTTTCCCAACACCATTCACTGAAGAGACTGCCTTTTCTCCATTGAGCATATCTGGCTTCCTTGTCAAATATTATTTGACTGTATATGCATGGTTTATTTCTGGGCTCCCAATTCTGTTCCAGTTGTCTATGTGTCTATCTTTATGACAGTACCATGTTGTTTTGATTAATACAGCTTCGTAATATAGCTTGAAATCAGGAAGTGTAATGCTGCCCACTTTGCTCTTTCTTAGGATTGCTTTGGCTATTTAGGGGCGTCAGTGTTACCACACAAATTTTAGGATTGTTTTTTCTATTTCTGCAAAAAGTCCTATTAGAATTTTGATAGAGAATGCATTGAATCTATAGATGGCTTTGGGTAGTGTGAACATTTTAACAATATTAATTATTCTAATCCATGAAGGCAGGATATCTTTCTATTTATTTGTGATTTCCTCAATTTCTTTCACTAAAGTCTCATAGTTCAATTCATTCCTAGAATGTTATTATTGTTTATGCCTTTCTGAATAGGATTGTTGTCTTTACTTGGTTTTCGGATATTTCGTCAGTGTTTAGAAATGCAATAGATTTATGTATGTTGATTTTACATCCTGCAGCTTTACTGAATTTGTTTATTAGTTCTAACAGCTTTTTGGTGATGTCTTTAGGATTTTCTATATATAGGATCACGTCAACTGCAAATAGAGACAATTTTACTTCTTTCTTTCTGATTTGGATGCCTTTTCTTTCTTTTTCTTCCCTGATTGCTCTGGGTAGGGCTCCCAGCACTATGTTGAATAGCAGTGGTGAAGGTAGGCCCCTTGTCTTGTTCCTGATCTTAGAGGAAAGGCTTTCAACCTTCCACCACTGAGTATGATCTTAGCTGTGGGCTTGTCATATATGTCTTTTATTATGGTGAGGTATGTGCCCTCTATACCCAATTTGTTGAGAGTTTTTATCACGAAAGGATGTAAATTTTGTCAAATGCTTTTTTTGTATCTATTGAGATGATCATATGATTTTTATCTTTCATTCTATTAATATAATATATCACATTTATTGATTTTTGTATGTTGAACCATCATTGCATCCCAGGCATCATGATGCATAATCCTTTTAATATGCTGTTGAATTAGATTTTCTAGTATTTTGTTGAAAATTCTTGCATCGATATTCATCAGGAATATTGGTCTGTACTTTTCTTGCAGTGTCCTTATCTGGCTTTGGTATCAGGGTAATGCTGGCCTTGCATAATGAGTTTGGGAGTGTTCCCTCCTCTTAAATTTTTTGGAAGAGTTTGAGAAGGATTGGCATTAATTCTTCTTTCAACGTTTCGTGGAATTCACCAGTGAAACCATCTGGTCCTGGGCTTTTCTCTGTGGGGAGTTTTTGGATGGAAGTTCCCTACTATTATTGTATTGTTGTCTATTTCTCCATTCAAATATGTTAGTATTTGCTTAATATATTTAGGTGCTCTGATGTTGGCACATATCTATCTACAATCTATATCCTCTTGATGAATTGACCTTTTTATCATTGTATAATGACCTTTGTCTCTTATTAGTGTTTTGACTTAAAGTGTAATTTTCTGATATACATATAACTACCCCTTCTCTCTTTTGGTTTCCATTTCCATGAAATATATTTTTTCATCACTTTATTTTCAATCTATGTGTGCCCTTATAGCAATAGTAAGTCTCTCGTAGGAAGGATGTTGTTGGGTCTTTTTTAAAAAAATCCATTTAGCCACTCTATGCCTTTTGATTGGAAAATTTAGTGCATTCACATTTAAAGTAATTATTGATAGGTAACGACTTACTAATGCCATCTTATTAATTGTTTTCTGGCTGTTTCGTTGTTCTCTTGTTCCTTTCTTCATGTCTTACTGTCTTCTTTTGTGAATTAATGATTTTTAAATAGTTGTGTGTTTTGCTTCCCTTCTCTTTATCTTTTGCAAATCTCCTGTAGGTTTTTACTGTGAGGTTATCACAAGACTTACATGAGACATCTTATAGATATAACAGTCTATTTTATGCTGACAACAATTTAACTTTGATTACACACAAAAATGCTACCTTTCTTCTGAAACTCCATCCACATTTCATGTATTTGATATCATAATTTACCTCTTTTTACATTGTGCACTCATTGACAAATTATTGTAGCTATAGTTATTTTTAATACTTTTGTCCTTTAACCTTTATACTGGAGTTAAATTGTTAACACATCACTATCTTGCAGTATTAGAGTATTCTGAAATTGATTACACTTTACCAGTGTGTTTTATACTTACATATGTCTTCATGTTATTAATTAGTGTCCTTTCATTTCAGCTTGAAGAACTCTTTTGGCATTTCTTGTAAGGCAGGTCTCGTGGTGATGAACTCACTCAGCTTTTGTTTGTTCGGGAAAAACTTTTTCTCTTCTTTATTTCTGAAAAACAGCTCTGCTGGGTTAAGTATTCTTGGTCGGCTTGGTTTTTTCTTTCAGCACTTTGATTATGTCATCCCACTTACTCCTGGCCTGCAAAGTGTCTGCTGAGAAGTCCGCATATTGCCTTACGGAAGTTCCCTTGTATGTGAAGAATTTTTCTCTCTTGCTGCTTTTAAAACCCCGCTTTTGTCTTTGATTTTAGACAGTTTTATTGTAATGTGTCATGGAGAATCTCATCAGGGGTTGAAATTTTGGGGGAGCTGAGAACTTAGTGAACCTGGATGCCCTAATCTGTCTCCAGCTTTGGGAATTTCTCAAGTCATTATTTCTTTAAATAAGCTTTCTGTCTGTTTCTCTCTCTCTTTTCCTTCTGGGATCCAATAATGCATAGATTGTTTCTGTTAACGATATCCCATAGGTCAGGAAGCCTTTCTTTACTTTTTTCACCCTTTTTTCTTTGTTCTCCTATGACTGGATAATTTCAAAACACCTGTCTTCTACTTCACAGATTTTTTTCTTCTGCTTGATCCAGTCTGCTGTTGAAGCTCTCTATTATATTTTTCATTTCATTCCTTGTATTGTTTAGCTCCAGAATTTCTGTTTGGTTCTTTTTTGTGATTCCTATCTCAGTGTTAAACTTCTCATATTGTTCATGTATTGTTTTCCTGATTTCATTGAATTGTCTTTCTGTATTTTCTTGTAGTTCACTGAGCTTCCTTAAAAAATTATTTTGAATTCTTTATCAGGCAAATTAGAGATCTCCTTTTCTTTGGGGTCACTTACTTGAAACTTACTGTGTTCCTTTGGTGGTGTCATGTTTCCTTGATTTTTAATACTTCTTGAAATCTGGTATTGCTGTTTTCACATTTGAAGAAGCAGTCATCTCCTACAGTCTTTACTGGCTGGTTTTGGGTGTGAAATACCTTCCATTAACCCTGTTAGGGATTCTGAGGCTTTCTCAGACCTTTTCTTGGATATGCATGCTCCACACTTCTTGTTCTCTCTTATGGGGGAGTTCTTAAGGTTGTATGCCTTCTCTCAATATTCCATAGCCAAGATGGATGCTGACAGCCTTGCTTTTGTTTTACTTAGGGTGGTGATGAATGCTCAGTTATGTGTTGTTTTCCCAATCCCACAGAGTTGGGCCAGCTTTCTATGGGTGCTCACTAGTTATCTGCAAAGGCTCCCTCTTGCTGCCGTAGGAAGCATGTACACCTTGCTGGCACAATGTGTAGATGAGGTGCATTGGGGGTGCCTGTGGGCCACTGGGGGAGGCTTAGAGGTGAGGAATCCCCAGTAGCTTGTGGGCAAGCTCCCTGATGGAGTCCATGATGCAGTCAGTAGGATCTGCATTCCTTTGATGCCTCCAAGAGCCCTCCTGTTGTTCTCCTAGTAACTCTCCACACCCCAATCACATGGAATACCTCCATACTCTGCATGGGGCAAGAAGGAAGTGGGTTTCTTTCGCAGCATCCTGCACAGCTGCGGAAGCTGGGTGCTCACTCACATGCTCTCCCTTTCCCCAGCAGGAGAAATCACAGAACAAGAAGGTCTCTCTTGGCACTGAGCTATGCTGCCTTGGGGAAGGGGTGATGCATGTAAATTGACACTGTTCCTCTTACCCTCTTCAGTGCATCCAGTCTCAGACTTCTTTGCTCCAGTGGTGTGGCAGAACTTCTCTGCTGGACTCCTGGATTTCCACAAAGGCTTTCTGGTCCATGGGTGGTTGTTTGAATTGGTATTATTTAGAGGAAAGATGGGAGAAAACTATTATTCTGCCATGATGATGATGTCCAGTAACTAACTTGTTAAGTGTCATTGTGACATTCATTCCAGGTATGGTGGCGACCAAGGAACTTTTGGAAAAATGTGATTTGATGACATTTTTTAAACTGCAATTTTCAAAAGTTAGTATCTATATGCAAAATGTTTTTATAAGAAAATTATTATTTTGTTGTTAATAAGCCAGTTGCTTAGAGAATTTCATCTAGAATCATGGTACTATTTACTTTATTTGGCTTGATTTGTGCTCTTGAAAGAAAAAACCCCAAATTTTTTAGAAGTATTTTTCATTTCTATGGATTAAAATGCCAAATTTTACCTTCTAGGAGTAAAACAAAGTGCTAAGAAATGGGTAAATAAATCAAGCAGGCTATGGTAAAATCTAAAACTGACAATCAAAGACTTCTATTTTGATCTATACTTTTTTTTATCACAATAAAGTCACAAGAACCATACATTTATTCTATTTGCCCAGCACTCTGCTTTTTAAAAAATTAAATATTGGACAATTTTCTAGAAAACAGACTTAAGTAAACTTCAATAAACAAATGACTTTGAAAAACTAAAACTGGAATAAGCAGCACAAAAATTATGACAAAAAAGACATTAATCCAAATGGTTTCAACAAAATCATTATGTAAGAGCTAATCCTTATCTTATACAATCTTTTTAAGAGAAAGTGAATAAACTGAATTAGTAAGGCTAACACAACAAGGATTAAAAGAACTACAAAGTCAATATTTATTAAGCATCATTTTTTTCTTGAGGACCTCTCTATGTTTGGAATTCAACAGTGAACAAACACAAAGAATCTTGCCCTCATGGGGTTAGTATTCAAATATAGAGGAAGATTGACAACAAACAGTAAACATAATAAATAGGCATTTTAAATGATATATTAGAAAGTGGAAGTGATATGAAGAAAAGAAAAAATGGAGCATGTAATGGGGATTAGAAATTCCAAGTGTTGTAATTTTTTTTTTTAAAGATTTTATTTTTTCCTTTTTCTCCCCAAAGCCCCCCGGTACATAGTTGTATATTCTTAGTTGTGGGTCCTTCCAGTTGTGACACGTGGGACGCTGCCTCAGCGTGGTCTGATGAGCAGTGCCATGTCCGCGCCCAGGATTCGAACCAACGAAACACTGGGCTGCCTGCAGCGGAGCGTGCGAACCCAACCACTCGGCCACGGGGCCAGCCCCCAAGTGTTGTAATTTTAAACAGGGTGGTCCAGTCTGGTCATCATTGAGAAAGTGACGTTTAGCAGAAACTTGAAGGAGGTAGCCAGACACATAGTAGGGTAGGCAGAAAAAAATGGCAAATGAAAACCCCATGAGGTGAGAGTGCACCAGGCAGGCTTGAGGAACTGCAAGGAGGCCACCATTGTGGTGTGAAGCTAGCAAGAAGGAGAAGAATAGGAGATGAAGTCAGAAACGCGGTGAGAGTTGAATCCTGTAAGACTCTGTAGGCCACTGTTTGGAATCTGGTTTCTACTCTAAATCCAATGGGGAGACATTGGAGATTTTGAACAGAAGCATGAGAAGGAACAGTCTGGCTTCTGTGTTTAGGAAAAACTCAAAGAGAACAAGGGGAGAAGTAGGGAGGCTATTAATTGACTACTGAGATAATCTAGGGATGCATGAGGGTAATAGAACTGAGTGGCAGCAGTAGAAATGTAAGAATCCAGTCAGATTCTGATATACACTGAGGGTGAGGCCAATAGAATAAATGAAAGAATTTGTAAGGCTAACTCACTTATGCTTACAAATGCAAAATTTCTAAGTAAATTATAAGTATAAAAAAATATATCATAGGAAGGCCTAGTATCTTCTCTTGGATTGACATATCCACAAATAACAACTATAAACTCCAGACAAAATATAAAAACAACTACCTGAGTCACTGCAAACTCAACAAAAGCAGGCAGATACTGGAGGGGAGTTGACATTTGGTAAAATGAAACAGCATGTGGTCAGTCTCCTGTTTTAAGACATTTCGCCTGAGAGCAGGCCACACTTGGGTCATGCGTGGCTATATGGAAAGCCACAATCTTGCTGGACTGAGAAATCAGAGGACAGAATTTAGGGGGAAACTCTGGAAAGCAAAGCAGGGTGCAGAAGCAAAATTCTGAAAAGAGAAAAGTAGGCCCCAATTCTGTGTATAAACTTTGCCCAAACCGCTGGCTGACCCCTAACCACACATGTGCAGTGTAGACTCCAAGTGACCCAGCTCAAGTGACAAGAACAAAACCGGGATTTTAGCAGGTGTCAAGTTTGTAATGTGTGTTCAGCTAAGTTAACTCCTGGCTTTAAAAACGTATTAATGTTCTTCAGAGAAACATAACAGAACTCAGAGTTTCTATAACATATCATTCACAGTGTCTAAAATGCAATTTGAAATTACTTGACAGAGAAGTAAGCATTAAAACATAAACCGCTCTAAAGGGAAAAGACAGTCAACAGAGACCAACTTGACATTACGCAGATGATTAAAGTATCAGACAAAGATGTTAAAGCATCGATTCAAACTATTCTCAAGGACATGAAGAAAAATATGGCTCCTAGGGAATGAAAAGATAGAAAATGTCAGCAAAGAAATAGACAATATTATATAGCATCTGAAATGAAAAATTCAAAGGATGGGCTTAACAGCAGAATAGAAACGAGCAAAGAATGAGTAAGCTTGAAAATAGTTCACCAGAAATGATCCATTCCCAAGAAAAGAGAACTAGATGGAAAACAAGTGAACAGAGTTTTGTGGACATGTGGGAAAATATTTCTAAAACGTCTAACATATACATAATTGGAGTCCCAGAAGGAGAGGAGAGAAATAAAGGGGCAGAAAATGTATTTGATGAAATAACGGACAAAAATATCCCAAATTAGCTGAAAGACATAACTTTACAGATTCAAGAAACTCAGGAAACCATAAGCAGGACAAATTTAAAGGTAAACACCCTTACATGCATCATTATCAAACTGCTAAAAGCCAAAGATAAAAATAAAAATTTTGAAAACAGCCAGAGAAAAATGACATATTGCAAACAGGGAACAATTACTGGAATGACTCTTGACTTCTCATCAGAAATAAAGGAAGCCAGAAGACAGGGAAAACACTTTTAACTGCTGAGAGAAAAAAGAGACTGACAAACCAGAATTCCTTATCCTTCATGAATGAGGTAAAGATGTCCATCATGACCAGGTAGGGTTTATCCTAGGACAGCAAGGATGGTTCACACTCAGAAAATGTATAAGGTGGTTACCACACTGAGATATTGAAGGAGAAGGAATATATGAGTACTTCAACAGATGCATAAAAATACTACTACTATATAAGATTCAACAGCTGGTCCAGATAAAACTCTTGCAAAACTAGAAACAGAACGAAAATTTCCTTAACCAAAAACCCCCACAAAATACAGCTAGTTCATATTTAATGTAAAACTTCAGACACTCATATAGAAAAAGGCTAATGCCACCATCTTCTTCATGTGAGATTATCTAACCCCAAATAAAGCAAACCAATAACAAGAAAGATCATGTAATATGAAACTTCAGAGCCTTCACAGCGAAGTCATGGACCAGACTAGGATAATAATCATAATCCCTATGTAACAAGACCAGGAAAAGAAATAGGAAATAAACATTTTGGAAAAAGAGAGACACATTGTTATAATTGGAGGCTAATCTGGTTATCTACATAGTAAAGATAAGAGAATCTATTGACAGACTATTAGAACTAATGTGGTGGTTTAGCAGAGTTGTGGATAAAGGTCAATATATAAAAATAAACATCATGAGGGAGGAATGTATTTTTTTACCTTATGGAAAGCCAGCTGGCCCAATATCATTTTTTGAATGGTCTACCCTTCCCCCACTGGTTTATATAGTTTCCTTGATCACATTCCAAGGCCCCATATGTGCTTAGATCTGATTCTGGGCTTTTTGTGTATTAAACACCGAAATGTCTACTAATGCCAAATATTGTTGAGGTGGGGATGATATAGGATGTCTCGTAAACTGCTGACTATACTGAATAGCCTCTTCAGAGAGTGATCAGACAGTGTCCTGTTAAACTGTAAAAGGGAATACTCGCTTACCTAATACCTTCACTTCTAGGTTTATAATCTAGAAAAACATACATGCATGTGCATTAGAGACAGGCACACATACCCTCGTTGTACATTGTTACTGAAAGAAAAAACAGGAAAAAATCCAGATGTTCATCAATTTAAAAATGCCTAGGGGTATGGTCATGTAGTGAAAGACCATAGAGCAGTTAAAAAGAACAAATCTGATCTACAAGATCAGTTTTGATGCATCTCAAAATCAGTATGATAGGGAAAAAATTTTGCAAATATTTATGCATGAGGATACCATTTATGTTAATGAAAAACGCACAGAATATTTAACTGCATATCTATGGGGTAAATGTGTAGTAATACTAACCTCATCATGAATATAGTAGCTCCCTCAGGGTGAAAAGAAAGCAAACCAGCACCTAATAATATTTTTGTTTGTTTAAAAAATCTGAAGCAAATGTTACAAAATATTAACATTTGTTTAGTTTGGATAACAAATACATATAATTTATTATATCATGCAGTAGGCATTAAACAGTCTCTAAGTAATTTTGAATTTGAATTTGGTATTTTGAGATAGAGGTCCCGGTCGGCTAGTCCCCAGAAAGCGCTAATGTCTTACACTGAGCCACGTCACGCATTCTCATTACCCATCCAATCTCTGGTAGGCACTTGATTTCTTAAACTCTGGCTCGGAGATAAAAGGAAGTTGGATTTTAAAAATTTAATTACTGTAATAGTTTAGGACATCTCCTTGGTATTTCTTTATTGTTTCCTGCCCTAGATTTAAATAGGGCATGCAGTAGAAGTTAGGAGCTGAGGTTTTACAAAAAATCCAGTTAAAAAATGGGCAAAGGACCTGAATAGACATTTTTTTCCAAAGAAGATATTCAAATGGCCACCAGCTAGATGAACAGGTGTTCAAAATCACTAATCATCAGGGAAATGAAAATCAAAACCACAATGAGATATCAACTCACACCTGTCAGAATGGCTAACATCAAAAAGACGAGAGATAAGAGTTGGTGAGGATGTGGAGAAAAAGGAACCCTTGTGCACTGTTGGTGGGCATGCAAACTGGTGCAGCCACTATGGAAAACAGTATGGAGGTTCCTCAAGAAATTAAAAATAGAAATACCTTACAATCCAGCAGTCCCACTTCTGGTATTTATCCAAAGGAAATCAAACTACCATCTCGAAGCAATAACTGCTCTCTTATGTTCATTCCACCATTATTCACAATAGCCAGCACATGAAAACAATCAAAGTGTCCATCGATGAATGAAAGTAATTTATTTATTTAGTGATATATTTAATTACTTATTACATTTATTCGTTCATTCATTTATTTATTCAGCCACAAAAAGAAGGAAATTCTGCCATTTGTGACAACATGAATGAAACTTGAGGGCCTTATGCTAAGTGAAATAAGCCAGACAGAAAGACATTGTATGATCTCACCTATACACGGAATCCAAAAAAACCCAAATTCATAAAAACAGAGAACAGATTTCCGGGGGTGGGAGGTGGGGGAAAAGGGTGAAGGTGATAAAAGATAAGAACTTCTATTTATCGAATGAATAAATTCTGGGGATGTTATGCACAGCATGGTGACTTATAGTTAACAATACTGTCTATATATTCGAAAGTTGCTAAGAGAGTAGATTTGAAAAGTTCTCATCACACATACAAAAATTTGTAACTACGTGAGGTGATGTGTTAACTAACCATATTGTAGTAATCATTTTGTAACATATATATATATATATATACATATATATGATAAATTCACTACGTTGTATACCTTAAACTTATACAATGTTATATGTCAATTATATCTCAATAAAGCTGGAAAAAATAAAATAATGGAATGAGACTTCTTTAAATAAAATTATACTCAAATGTAAAAAAAAGCAGCTTAGGCTTTAGATTCAAACAGGTGTTTGAATATGAGCTCTGTCACTTAGCACCTCTGTAACCTCAGGCAAATTACTTACACTTTCCCATCCTCAGTTCCCTCTCCTGCTCTGTGGTCATACTCATTTTCTATCTCACAGGGATCCTTAGGGAATGATTTAAATAACACATAGTGAGCACTTGATAAATGTCTGCCATTTAATATTGTCATTATCATTACTTCCAATATAACAAGATGTGTCATTTTTAAAAAATGGCTATCACTTTGACATATAAAAAAGGATATGGAAAGAATGATTAGCTAATTAGTTTAAATCAGGTAAAATAATCATATTTATTTCTTTAGAGCATTAAAATTGCATTTGTTGTAAACTAGTATAATAGCTTACTATGTTTACACAATAGTTAATTTAGTACTAAACTAATTAGTGAATTTGGTATCATCCAAAAAGAGGCTGAAAAGAAATCAAAGTGATCTGATTAAATTTTTTATTTTCAACCAGCTGTGTTTGCTGAAAATATGCCTAGCAAGAGACACATGGAAGTGGGTTTATGGTGGCAAACACAGATTTCCCTTCTTTCTCTCTTTTTTTTTGTGTGTAATTCAACCACATTCTCACCTTTTGAGATGAAAGGAGTTTCAACCTCCTTACCATATCTCCAGAGGACAATTTGTAAAAAGAAGCATTTAGGGAAGATTCTCGGGCACTGTTTTATCAACTACTTTCCAGACCTTCCACTTAGGGATCATAGAACTGTTCTTGAATTTATTCCTTAATCTTTTGTTGTTGGAAAGGCTGTAAATTAAAGGAAGTAAGTGGGAAGATTCACAAGTTTATTAACATTGTACCAAAAAGTATCATTCCATTTTTTTCTGAGTCAAGTAGACTGACAGGATATTTAAAGGGTAAATGCTGTAAGTGACAGTTAATGCCATAATGATTAACCTCTATGAAGTTTTTACAGGCTCCAGATTTCTCTTTTCTTCCTCCCTTCTTTCCTTCTTTCCTCCCTTCCTTCTTTATTTCTCCCCATCCTCCTTCTTTTTAGCTATTTTTTTTTGTCTGAGGCAGTTCTGTCCATATGATTGCGAACATGAATCTATAGACGGATTCAAATGCTATCAAAGGGATTCACTTGTGACATTCTAAATGGGATCTCATTTCTGCAAATAGCAAAGGAGTGGAGTGCACACTGCAGCTCCATTTTGGTTGGCTTTCTCAGTAAGAGGTTCCCCGTATGTTGGAGAGTGAGGAGGCGCTGGTCACTGGCAATGAGAACACTTGGAGTCGGTGGGACAGCGAAAGGTGGAAGAAGGAGTGAGAGCTGTTGTGTTGAATTTAATTAATGAAGCTGCGTCTAGGACTCTGGTCTGTGCTTCACTGACACCATTTCCACAACTTTACCTTTCCTTCCTCCTTCTATACTTGGCCTCTCTTACTCCTGACCCATCTCCTCCACTGAGACCCGATTATTCCAGCCAGTTATAAGACAAAGTATAAATGAGAAACAAAGTACCATTTAATGAAAATAGATGGATAGTTTTATGTATTGGATTTTTTTAATGCAATGGTTCTATGTGATTTTTAAAATTTAAAATATTAGCCAAAGCATGGTCATCCACAGGGACATGAAAATAAGGATTAACACAACCCTCCACAAAAATGTTGTGCACAAAAAAGCATTGCCCTGCATGAGGACACTCAATGTTTCAGCGTGCTCAACTACTATTTCTCTCAATTTCTTATTGAGCAAAATACAAATAAAAGTAAAATAAATATACTGTGCATGTTTTGGAGGGAAAAACGTGTTCAGCTTTTTTTCCTCATTTATTCAGGGCAGTTCGGGTCTGCCTGCTTAGATGTCTCTGGAACTCTGTGTACTAGAGTTGCTAACGCCTGTGGTCCTGCTCAAGAAAGGACTGTTGACGGCCTTGCTGGTGGGTTGTAAATGTGGAGATAGATGTTCATCCTCTATAACCCAGTAATTAGGTACCAAATCACAAGTATTAATAGAGAATCTGGCATTTCCTGGAAGCTTCCGAAAGTAATCAGGTTGTGTGTTTTTGATACAAATACTGATGCAATGAGTAATTCTAAAATGTTTGCTCAAGCTGTGAAAGAGGAAGCTGTGGCGAAAAGTATTCGACACGCTTTCAGAGTATTAGTTCTCAATCTTGGCTGCACATTGGAATTGTTTGGGAAAAATTTAAGACAACTCTTGCCTGGATCCTACCCCAGAGATTCTGACTTGGTTGGTTTATGGGGCAGCCTGGGAACAGGAGTTTTTAAAGCATCTCAGGTGATTCTAATGTGCAGTGCAGGTGGAGAACCACTGCCCCATGGAAGGAGGCAGCGCGTCTGCAGCCAGCTGGGGAATATTGGGTACCGAGCCTGGGACTCCAAGTGTGGTCCGAGGAGCAGTAGACTCCACAGCCTCTAGTTACAAGTGCAGACTCTCGGGCCCTCACATCAGACTTATGGAATAAAAATTGCATTTGAACAGGACCCCTGAATGTTCCAGTGCACGTTAAATTTTGAGAAACATTAAGGCACCTGAGCCCACAGGAGTCCTTGAGGGGCTGTGTTAGGGTTGTAATTAAGAGAAACTTCCTAGCCCTAATCTCCTCCACTTAGCCAAGAAGGCTTCAGTTTTAATTTAGCTTTACTCATGTGCCTCCCTAATGGAAAGAAGTATTTCTTTATTACCATGCATTAAGTTGGATTTCAGATGAAAGCCAGACTTCTTCAAAAGTCTAAAAGAATTTTCTGAGTAGGAAAAAGCTTCTTCCAATATAGTGCCCATAAACAGTGGCTTTCAACTCCAGTTGCATATTACAACTACCTGGAGAGCTTTCTAAACACGCTGCTTCCCCATCAGCTCTACTGAGTTATAATTTCTGGGGGTGGAGGCCCACATTGGCATGTTTTAAAGCTCTCCATGGAGTGAGTGTGCAGCTGGCTTTAAGAACCACTAAGGATGAACTCTAAGTTCATTGACTGCTATATATTGGTGCCTCATTTAATCCAAATATAGTGGTGTAAGTCATTTTGGCTCCCTTGTAGATTGTTATCAATCACTTCATTAAAATGTATCAACCTGGATTGTAAGAACAATGAAATATTTAGTGCATGGTAACTTGATATCGCCTTCAGTTTACCCCTACTGCATAGTTAACCATTGATTACATTAATAAAGTAATGACAAGCATATAAATAGAAATACCTAAATAATATTAGTATTTTACTTTATGAAATAAAACATTTCATTTCACAATCTCTTTGCCTTGTCATATCTTTAGACAAGCATAAAAATTGGCTTGCACTCCTGGGTACCAGCCAGCCGCGTAGTGCAAAGAGACATCACTATGGTGCAACTTGGCAGGAAGACATCAGCTGTCATTAAAAATCCACAAAACAGATAGAGTGCAATACAATCTTCTGGTTGAGGGGCTGAAATTGCCTATCAGGTGAAATGATACACATGGATGGCATTTTTGTCTTCAAACACAAGTTGAAAACGACGAGGAAACCAGACAACTCAGTGGAGTAGTGGAGCACATAACTTAGCTGAAGAATGAGAAACATGTGACTTAACGAACATGAGCTGGCTTGCCTCTAAATCACTGCCAAATCATTTTTAAAATAAACTCCACAAAGTATGAAACATGGAATAGTGCGCAGTTAAAACCTCCTCTCGAATAAATAGTTTTTATTTCCATCTTGAAAATAAAAGCTTCAAGCACAGAATTCCACTGCAAATTCAATTTGGCTCTTCCTAAGTCGGTCATCTGTTTGGTTCCTTAGATTTTCCACTTATGAAGAGGCATGTGTCCTTGAAGTAAGCTTTGCAAAGATTATTTGTGTAAGGCATTATTAGCGTCTTGTTCAGAATGACATTTTCAAGTGCAAAGATAAACGTAAACGCTATCGAAGCCACACACCTCTGACAGCCCCGTGCTGGCCTGTTGGGAAGAGCTCCATCCAGATACCAGAAGACATCCTTAAACCACCTGACCTTCTGTGGCCAGGACAGGTCTTTGAAACTGATGATTTAGATTCTTAACTTATGTCATTAGATAACAACATAAAATTCAAGAGACCTCGGGCTAGAAATAATCCTATTTAAAAACCTTTCCTCTTTTCCATTAGGCTTAGAGTCAGTCTTAGATCAAATCTTAAGGTAAATGAGAATCCTCAATGGCCTATGAAGAAAATCTATAACAGTAAATTGTATCTAAATATAAAAGCATTATATATTTATGATTAAATGCTTAATAAATGATGAACTATTTAATTGAGAACAATCCAATTATTCGCACATCACAGACTTTTCTCATAAATCTGTTACTGAAATTTTGCCATTTTATTATTTGCAGATCCTAGAAGCAAATCATGTAGGGATAAACAGTGGTCTTGGGCAGGTTTGGGGGGAATGCAAGAATCAGCTGAAATAGGGTGCTGTTTTTAACCCATTGGGTATATGGCTAATTTTGTTCTTTTATAGTTTTTAGAGTAAGTAGAAGTGTCTCTACTTCCATGAACTTTAAACGTCACATTAAGAAGGTATAATCAAGCATTTCAGGGGCAAAATTAGGAACCATACGGAAGGTAGAGGAAATTGCTCAGGCTAGGTGCTGCCTCCGGACTTTGCTGGTAACTCCAGGTATGACCTCAGGTGAAACAGTTCACTGCTGTGGGCAGATACCCCATCTTTCCAATCTGGAGGTTTGGCTAGATCTACTCTAAGGTCACTTTCGATTCTCAAAATACCCTATGGCTTAATTCTGGTTTAGTCATGACATAATGTGAATAATAAACAGGATAACATATTCCAATTTTGAATTTTGATTTCAAGAATACTTACAGTTAAGGCTGGTGGTCCTGGGGGTCCCGTATCTCCCTAAAATAGATTTTAAAAAGCTGCAATTACCAATAGTCCCTTTTTGCACGTATGATTTATAAATATTCTGAGTGGCTAGAAGCAATATCTAGATAAATCTTGAAGGAAAGAAAAATAGAATTTTATCTTGAAAGAAGTCTCTGCACAACAAAAAATGTCTCGTGTGCTTTTAGCTTTCATGACATAAATATCACCTTGAGCACACCCATGCTTTTTGCAGCAGCAGAACTTGCTTTGAAAAGCTAAAATAATCTAATTTCTATTCTTTTGTCTACTAATCCAAAATTAGAAAGAATATCTCTTCCAACATGGTTACTTGCCAGTGGAGCAGCTGGGAAATGTTACAACGATGGATAATTTTTCTGACAAAGTTAGAACGAGGATCAGCAGAAATAATAAGTGGGTCTCCCCACTTCACGCCTTCCAGCTGCAAGAAGCGGTCCCATTGTCTCTTCTAAAGCTCTGCTGAGTTGGCATTGCACTTGCCATCAACTGTAAGAGGCTTTGCCTATATTTATGCATTTTTAAATATTAACATTGCTTTGCTGACCTATGTGAATACGAATTACCAGGTGATTATATTGACAAACTATTCAAAATCTTTAAAAAATGATTCATCTAAAAGTTCACTATTTTCCAGTTTATAAATACGTCACCTGTATGCTTGACTGCATCAGCACCCCTCTTTATTTCATAAGAACTCAGTTACGAAGACCAAGCATCTCTGCTATGATCCTTGTTTAAGGGGACATCATGGAGACCACACACTGTGTGTGGGGCACGGGGAGGCTGCATTCTTGTGCTCAGGCTTTCTCTTTTCTCATCTCATACAGTCACCTCAGAAGTTAAGACTTAGCATTGTATAATCATTATTTTTGGGAAACAATTGAATAAAAATAACCGATAGTTGTTAAGGAACATTGATGTAGCTTAAATCAGTCCCCGAGGGCTGATGTGCGAGACCAGCTTTAACATGGAGGTCGATACATAAGCATCCACTTTGGATTAAATATGTGGATGCTGTAAATACCTGAAGGATTTCTAAATGCGCTGAGAATAGAAACAAAATACAGTGCCGAACATCCACACGTTCAAGTTTCATCACAACTCTTGCTTTTACTATTTCTTAATTCTCTTTTCAAGGTTGTTGCCAATTATAAAATGGCATACAAGAAAAGGTGGCAGGAAATGGAGCATTTAGACGAAGACTGAGGTTCAAAGTTAGCCTCCCTCCCCCGAAAGGCCACCTGCTTCACCATCAGGGTAGCACCTCAGTGCTACTGGCAGGGTCCCTGACACGGGACACAGCTGCTAATTTAGTGATGGAATACCTCACGCTGTTAAGCAAGGGAGAGAAAAGGGGAATCTTAAAAACACAAATTAATGTCGACCAGCAATTGTGCATTGAGTCTCTTCAAACTTATTAGATGAACCAAAAGGCTTTTCGTGTTCAGATGCTTTTAACGTAACAGCCTTTGGTTAATTTTAACACAATCCACTTTTGGCAGTTAAACAGTATTAATGCAAAGTCACTGCATAGGTTCTCAAAGTTTTCTTCAGAAAAGATTGGCACTTTCCTGAGTGAATACAATACCTTTTCTCCTTTCGGGCCAGGTGGACCACGAGGACCCAAGTCACCTTTCAAACCCTGTGCAAAGAATAAAACCACTGTGATTTCTATATACACTTCAGAGAATGCTTCAATTCCCAACAAGTCACTTGTCACAAGATAAATCATAATTTACTGGATTCCCAAACCCATTCTTCAGTGCATAGGATAGAGACAACCGGCACTAACATGCTAAGTGACATCTGTGCTGTGGAGGGTACAGACACACTCCGTCAGCGCGAGGCCTCAATACTGCATATTTGTGCAACTTTGCTTCCTGCTCAAATTACATTAATTCACCATCTGGGAGAACATCATTTAGATCTATATGGGCTTTTAAGTATCCACTTTGGATTAAATATGTGGATGCTGTAAATACCTCTGATTTAGCATTGATTTGGCCTTTATAAAGCTTGCCAAAAAAATTCAAGATTTAAATTAAAGACATTTTTACATCTCCATCAAGAAATCTAATTGTGGGGGAAAAGGAACGAAGGATGCATTCTTCTCCTATGACTCATAAAGCTGGAGCTAAAATGTAAGCTGTTCCTGTTTTGAAGTATGTTTTAGTTCTCTAATTCCTGTCTTTTTTTCTACCTGGATTTGTAAAGATATCAAAATGAAACTATATAAGACATAGGTAGCATATCAGATGACTATATTCATGAATCTTCTGGACTCTCGAGTGTTGGGGTGGATATTTAGTTGATCTGACTCAGAAGTGACAGCTTTCAGCAATATCCTGATAGATTTCACTGAGGAGGTCAGTTCCACACTGAATGTGTTCACAGTGTAAGAAAGCTGGACAGACACATCATGGCCGTATGGTAAACAGGAATAAAGAGCTTTCCTCATCCTTTTTAACACATTGGAGGAAGGAAGAACAATAATGGAAAAAAGGAATATTCTGAAGCCACACGATGCACAGTAAACCTGGGGTCTCACTGTTCCTAGCTGACGGTCCCAGCTATTCCTGCTCTGACATTTTGTGGCAAATAAACAATGCCAAATGCCTCCCCTATAGCTACTCCATATAGAAGCCAATGATGAATTTAAAGGAACAAAAGAAAACTGGATATTTAAAATAATCTTGTTGCAGGGAGTACATGAAAACTGTAGTCTTTAAGAAAAAATTTAATGGGTGAAAACAGCACCTAATTCGCAAAAAACCTTTGTAGTTGCATAAATAGCTTCATGGATAAAGTTCATAGCTTTGTTTCTTCTATCATTACTTTGGAGCAGTTATAGAATTAGGATGAGTGAAAATTATATCTGAGATGTGATATTCTCCTACTATTTGAAATACCTATTCCTTCCCAAATCAAGCAACACATACTCTATTTGTACAAGCCTCTGAAGTAAAACTTGGGACCAGCATGTTCTGAACACTTGGGCGAAGAAAACCGCCATTTCTGTGAATAGACTTTATTCTTAATTCACTCACCCATTCATCCATTTATTCAGTAAAGACTTATTATATACCTTGTGTGCAGTCACATTTCCAACCTTCAGACTTGCAGCATCACTACAGTAGCCATGTGCCACATGTAGCTTTCGAGTTCTTGAAATGTCACTAGTCTGAGTTGAGATGCATTGTGCGTGTAAAATCCCATTGGGTTTTCCATATTTAGTACAAAAAAGAGTGTAAAATAGCCCCTTAATAATTTTTATATTGATTATATATTGAAATGATAACATTTGTGATATAGGATTAAATAAAATATATTATTCAAATTAGTTTCACCTGTTTCTTTTTACCTTTCTTAATGTGTCTACTAGAAAATGTAATATATTTACATTTGTTATGAATTTGTAATACTATATTTAAAAATATAATACATACATATAATATTACATATTATATAATGCATATAACATATAATAGTTATACTAGATAGCACTATTTAGAGATACAAAAAAGAACAAGAAGTTGACAAAGGCTCTCCTTTACCAGACTTTAGTCGGGCTCCTCTGAGCTGTCTTCTTTACTAGGCCTCAGCCTTGGTACCCCTTCTGTCCTGTCTTTGGTCTGCCTAACCCAGTTTTAGCAAGAATCTCGTTAATTCAGTTTAGAGAGAACCATCCCCACCCACCCCACCCTTGACATCTGATCAATCCCTCATCCTCAACTTTTGAGGTTTAAGTCTTTGGCCTGTCTTCTGAGAGAATCCTGTTAAGTCATTTTAGCAGGAATCCCTCTATCCCTGATATCTGCTCTTAGTAATTTTCCACCCACTGACACCTTCATTCTGTTCATTAGCTAGATATCCCCACGTGCCCTTGTTGCCTTCCCAGTTGAGCTCAATCTCTCTCCCCTACTTCAATACTCCAATTGCAATAGTCTTGAATAAAAAGTCTTCCTTACTGCTTTAACAAGTGTCAGAATAATTTTTTCCTTAACAAAGTCAAGATTCTTGCCCTTATGGAACTCATGCTATAAGAGGAGGTGGCTGATGACAAACAGGTCAACAGGGTGAATATTATGAGGGCAAAGGGGGAAAGCTGCTACTCCATTGGGGGGGCCGGAAACAGCCTCTGTGTGGAGGTGACATTTGTGGTTTTATAGGACCAACCATGTGATGATCCTGGGAAGAATGTTGGGGGTAGAGGGAAACGCAAGCACAAAAGCCTGCAGGTGAAAGGAGTGAGCGTCCTGAGCTGCAGATGAGGAGCAGGGGATGAAGTCAAGGTGAGCAAGGGGTCACGGCACATAGAGAATTGTAGGCCACGGGAAGAAGGATGGGTTTTGTTCTAAGCGCAGTGAGAAGCTACTCAGTGTTTTAGCAGGGAAATACAGGATGTGACTGTCTGCTCCCCACCCTCCCAAGTCACTTTGGCTACAATGTAAAGATAGATTGTACTCAGCAAAAGTGGAAGCAGAACAGGGGCTATCACAGCTTCCAGGCTAGAAGGCAAGATGGCGGGACCACGGGTGACAGTGGACATGGAGAGAAGGGGTTGGAATTGGCACATAGAAGGCAGGACCTGCAGATATGCTGGAAATGAAGACAGGGAATGGAAGCATCAAGGTGATCTGCACTTCGCTTAAGTAAGTGGCTAGGAGGCTATGCTGTTTACCGAGCTGAAAATTTATTAAAAAGAGATTTTCTATCTTCTTGCTGGTGTAACACTATCCAGAGAAAAGACAAACATGAAGAAAGAAATGGCTGAGAAGGGCATCAAGTACTCATTTATTCAACAAGCCTTATTGAACAGCTACCAACATGCAAGACTAAACCCCCTATGCCTATGAACAGATAAACATGAAAACATTATTTTTAAAAATGGAAAGGAATATTAAGCAGGAAACATTATTATAATAATAATAGTTATTATTATTATATTATTCAGGAAAATGGCTAACTCCGGGGTGGGCATGGGATGACACTGAGCTCTGGATCCACTGGTTTTCCAGTTATTACTATGACATAATCATCACATACGTTACCTGTGACAAAAATATTATTTTAGACATAAAATAATATATTAAAAATTGTCAACATTCCTGCCTGACTAACCCTAACTGCAACTTCTGGGGAAGAGAGTTATGGCAATTGAATCAGTTAATTATCACCACAGTCAGGAAGGTGGAAGGAGGATAATGCAATCAGTTACGACTCAGTGTGAATATTGAGCACTATCGTAGATGCACACAGCAGTTCCAGAGATGCCTAATTCCACTGGAAGTGCTCAAGACTTCCGGGATGTGGATTTCAGGAGAGTCAGGAAAGGAATGGCATTTTACACCCAATCTTGGGTAAGTTATTTAAGCTTCCCTATAAAAAAGGTATAAATAATAGTTATCTTGAAGGGTTGTTCTGAGAATCGTACGTCGTAAAAACACTTAGCACATGGTAGGAACTTAATGTTGCTTTTACTTTTCAAGTCCAAGTCTAAGGGATCACTAATAATTCATTCTGTTCAGTGTTGTACTCAGTTTGATGGATATGGAACAACTGTGCTTTAATTCACATAGGATAAACTGCATTGAGAAGCACTGCATTTGCCAAGCTTCCACTTTTATGGCCACTGAAGTAGGACCATGTAACTCATGTCCTCCTGTGATAAAGTGCAATGTTGTTAAGGCCAGGGCACCATAATGGGCTCTGAGAAACAGATCAGTAATGCCTCTTCAAGTGTAGTTTTTCTCCTCATGTCACACTGGTGCTGCTATCAATGGTTATTCAGTACTGGGGAGAAAAAGACACAGAACTCACCATAAAGCATGAAGAATTAAACGGAACAGACTCTGAATTTCATATTGAATAAGATAGGCATTTACTATAAAGGTTCTCAATAAAATTCACGTATATAAAGATTCTCAAAAGCACAGTAGTTGATTCTGCATGTTATACGGAGACAAGAACCCTTATGAAAGGTGAAGGACAGTATTACAATTAGAATTATAAAAGCAGGTAGACTATGAAATTAATTTTTATTGGAAGACCTACTACTCATGGTATGTAGCATCTTTAAAAATCAGAACATGATACGAAGTAATGTTATTTGTTAAAAATTTTTAAGTCATCAGTCAACTCTTTGCCCCGACTTCCACTGACTGCATCATATTCCTTAGCAGTGGCACCAGCTGTCGCCAGCTATCTCAGCTCTGTGATTTCAATGCTTTTGTATTCAGTATTTCAGATTGCATTAGTATAAGGAGATTAACATGATTATTTTAGGAACATCAGATGCTGTAATTCTGATAAGGGATGTTTGAAAGACAATAATAAAGATGCAGAGGAAGAGACTAAACTGAATGATTGAAATCTACTTTTCTAAGATTACATAACCCCACAAAAACAAACAAATGAAAAGATATTTCTATTTGAGATAAATGTTTTATTCAACCCAGTTTCTAATAATAGCAAATGTTTATATTGCTCTTACTGCATACAAGACGTTGTTCTAAATGCTTTATATATGATAACTCCTTTCATCCTCAAAAAAAAAAAAAGAAGCCTTGAGATAAGTGTTATTAATATTATCATCCCATTGTGCAAATGAAGAAACTGAGGCAGAGAGAATAAGTCATGTACCAAGTAGGATGCCAGGTAGGCAGAGGCAGAGCCAGATGTGAGCCAGGCAGTCTGCCTCCGAAGGCCACATTAACAACTTTATAAGACTCCCTCTCAAGTCCATTCTGAGATGTCATCGTTGAATGTGTCTCATATTAGGTCACAACCAAAATCACTTAATTATAAACTAGGATGTGTGTAAAGCTAAGGTCTTGCATTTTGAAGGCTAAATTCTAGCAATTCAATTTTTTTACAATTTCAATCTGGTTTATTTATTTATTTATTATGCATCATTTAGACTGTAAGGGAAATAGGAACATGTGTTTAGCTCAATACTCTAATACTTTGGAGATCAATCCAAAGTTTATTCACACACACACACTGCCAAGGATGCATTTAGAAAGATATCAGAGTCCTTTGTTTTTTTTGGCCTAATGATTAAGAGCTGCTACTGGCATTTAGCTGTTGACCTTCAAGGATGCTAAACACTCTGCTCTTGCAAGACAGCCCCACAGGACAAAGAATTTGTCTTGCCCAAAACACCAACAGTGTCCCGTTAAGGAAGACTGAACTGCCGCATATGGCCCTTTAAATCAGGTTTACACTTGCCACAGTGAGCTTGCCCATTTTGTGGGAAAGCTGAAATGGAAGAAATTATTAAAAGATACATTTACATCAAACTATATGTAATATCCGAAAATAAAGACTATTAAAAAGGCTTTTGAATTCATTCAGTAGGGATATTAAATTCTTCCAATTTTCTCTGACTTGGAAACTAGCCAGAGGGAGCTGGTCCATTGAGTTTATTCCCCCTGCATTCTAACAGGATGTTTCTGAAGTTATAATCCCATCACAGCTTGACTTTAATTCAGATCGAAACAGCTATTCTAGAACCTTCATTCCCTAAGAACGTGGACCTTTGCGGACCGAAAGTCAGAGCGAACCTTCATAATCGCTCAGTGATTTTAGTGGGCAGTCAGTTTATTTGAGCATTGACAAACAGGCAATGGCAAGTGTGGCATGATTTAGAGGGAAAATAGACTTTTCAGTCAAACATGTAGAATTAAAGGCTGATTTTACCATTTTCTAAAAGAAAGTTGCTTTATTTCCCAATCTTTATTTCTTGCCTCTGAAAACAGGGATGGTACCACCCGCTACGCTCGCCAGCCCATAAAGCTGGGGTACGGATTGAATTTCAAACTCCCTGTGAAAAGTTTCTGAACTATAACACAATATTAACACATCACCACCAAGAATGAAATAATCGAGCATTTGTCCATTTTCCTCGGACTTAAAGTCATTCTAGTGATAGGAGAGGGAAAAAGGACACCTTTCAATACTTTCTCTGATTTCTCCTTAGTCATGACTCCTGAATATCTTTGGCAAAACTAAGGAAAGGAAAATAGTATCATCTACACATCATAAAGTAACGAAGTGAGAGAAGTTAATGTTTGTCATGGTTTATCATGTACCTAATGAGATACATTAGACAGTGATGGTGCTAAAGAAATTACACCTGCAACTGGGGGCATGTGAAGGGCTCTTCAAGATCCTTGTCGGAGAGGAGAGGTCACCCTGCCCACTGGGCCATGGGCTCTCTCAGCGAGGTGGCCTTGTTCAGACTTGGAGCTCATGCCATGGCTGCCCGAGCATCTGGGCATGTAGCAGGCACTCCGCCGCATGTGTGCATCAATCAATTAATTCTAAAAAGCCACATCACCTTACTGTCAGACAACATGAGAAAAATTTCCAAATTTATAAGCTAATGTGAACCTACTTTGGGTTCCAACCCTTCAAATCTCCTTCCAGTTTTAGCCAAGTGTTTGGATAAATCCTCCCTCTCTTTCAATTCTAATATTATCATAATGAACTTCTAAAAATCTTTGTTTTGCTCCTCCATCTCAGAGAGCCACAGACATGCAGCTTGGTTATCTTTGGCAACGTTGTCATTAACCTTGTTCAGCCCCCATGCGTTTATCACAAGACAATATCCTTCCCAGGATGAACGGTCCAAATCTTGGGCTATTTTGAGTTTCTACCGCCATAAAGTGCCAAATTACGTATGTTTGACCTCTGCAATATCACTATCTGTGCACGCACTCCTTTCTCTCTCTGTTATCCCAGTTTAGACTCTAATTTCTTATATTTTAGACTATTATAATAATCTCAGTTTTTTTAAATGAAAATTTAGTAAATAATTACTGGGAACTTATTCACTCTAAACATTTACTAAGAACTAGAGATTCCAAGAAATGGTCTTTGATCTCACAAAGAGCATGCTAGAAAGAGCAAAAACACAGGCGAAGGCCCAAATTCTATCCCTTTTATAGAACACACTGGGCCCGCCTGCCTGTGTGCAGAGGGGAGGGCAAGCCCCTCACACCCAGCCCCCCGCCACCTGGCTCCAGCTGGGCTCCTCTCTCCTTTCCCTACATTGCCCTACATCGAGCGGGAATTCCAAACACCTGAACAAAGGCTTTAGATGGCATAATGATTTTCAAGTTCGTAATCTTACTAATCTCTTCGTGTAAAATGACAGGACATTATAGTGATGGGGACTTCAGAATCTATTCTATTACTTTACAGACTCTGAGAAGTGATTTTCTCAACTAGTGACAGACCTAGGACACAACCGGGTTCGGGCTTTCCCCTCCAGAACTCTTACCCCTACAGCAGGTACCTCGGGACTGGGGTAGGGAGGTGAATCAGATGCTCTATTTCAGTGTAGGGCCAACAGCTGTGACACGCAGCGTCCTGACGTACCAAAGGAGGTAGAGAAGATGCAGACTCCTCCAGCTACAAGCCACTGATGGTAGCTCATTCTTTGGCATAGAAAATCACCTCATAGGTGAGAGGAACAAGAATGAAGGTCATATTCAAGACACGACTGGGGCTTCTTAGGAAGAGAGTAAAGTCGTCGGGTCAGAGTACCAAGCCAGTGTTAACTCCGGGGACATTTCTCTTTTGGAGCCCCCGCCCCCTCAGGTATCCCTCTTACGTGGTCCACAGGCTCCAGGGACCACATGATCAGCATCTCTTCCCACTGTAACGATTGACTGCAAACAAGATGGGCTTCATAACAGCTCCAGGACATCAGGGAACCAAATCTGGCCTCCTCATTCTTTTATCCATAAATCAGGTAGTGTGGCCCTTCAGAACCTTTCTAAAACATTTTTACGAAAGTGAAAAAAGGAAACTGTGGAAAAAAATAATTCTCATCATAGACACTTCCCCCAGTAAAGTTAGCCAATGGTGAGTTTGACCTGAAGTAAGAGCAATCTGCATTTCAGAGGAAAACCAGATTTGGGCTATCCTTCAAATTTCATCATAAGAACTGGAAGCTCCAGAGGGATAATGTTCTAGTGAGAAGAGGAGGAGATGCTAGGACTTGAGGCTGTTCCTGGGGATGGCATCCCAGGATGCCATCTGCAACCCTGAGGTTGAAGAACTGAGCAGTGGCAGGTGAGCAACACGCAGACACAGGTCTCCCTTCCATGCCTAGGATCCCACCTTCACAGTGCCCTCAGTGGACAGAGATCTGGGCTAAGATGAAAAGGAGCCCTGAGTAAGAGCACAGGCCACAGGAGAATGCACGTAAGAAGAAAAAAGACAGAGAAAGGAAGAGGGGAAAGATGCAAGCCAGAAACAGCAAGGACGGAAGGACTGCTAAGGATGAACGCAAGTATGAAATAGACAAGATGTATAAAACTAAGGAACCACTTGTAACAAAACTAACAACCCTGGGCCTCTCCGGAGCCCCTCCTTGACTCCTGATGCACTGGTGGTGTCCAGTTCTCCCAAGGATAGCAGAATCTTAGCAGTGCCAGAAAGTCAGCATATTTCAGGGGCAAAATGTAAACAGAATGTTAGAAAAAAAGAGTTAGGCTTACGTCTTGTCCATTAATGCCAGCCAACCCTGGATCTCCTTTTTCTCCTTGTTCGCCCTAGAAAGAGACAATTATATGATGAAAAATGTTACATTTGAAAACCTTTACTAAGAAAAAATGAGTTACATTGTTTGGGTATTTATAACAACATGATTACTTTGCTAATCCCTTGAAAGAAATATTTATTAAAAAAACAATTCTGAGGGCTAAAACCAAAGAGAAGGTTAAAGGCTCAAAGAAAAGCTGCATAAAAATGATTAAAAGGATAGAAATAGAAGAAGGGTTATTTATTTTCTTCTATAAGCAACAAAGAATTTTCCTGAGGGCAATTCGGCAATATACGTCAAGGGTCTTAAATCTGTTCATTTCATTTGGCCCAGTGATTTTTGCTTCTGAGAATGTATCCTAAGGAAATAATTAGAGATGAAAAGTTTTAAGGCACTAAGATGTAGAGTGGGATGCTAGTTATAGTAGTAAGAAAAAGAGAAACATCCTAAATGTCAATAATAGGAAACCGGTTAAATAAAATATGGCACATAGACACAATGGAATATGATGCAGCCATTAAAATCATGTTTATGAATTTTATTTTATACTATAGGAAAGCTCTCATGATGTAAAAAGTAAGACACAAGTAATGGATTAAGAAATTTAGTGAGTGTTAATTAATACCTATTTTGGTTAATTTAAAGTGACAAATGTTCAAAATGGCCACTAATACCATTGCTGATGACACATACTCATAGTGACATATATATTCACTTGATTACCTTCTGAAAGGTATATACTTTTATTAGTGCACCCTGCATATCTGTAGTATTAATTCAAAAAATTTTTTAAAAATGCCTGTCTACCTATCCATCTACCTGCCTACCTGCGTATTCATCCACCTATGGGTCTTAGAAACAACAGAGGAAGAAAACAAATCAGAACAATAAAAGTGGTTAATCTATGCATTTTGTGATTATGGATGATTTTTTCCCCCTTCATTATACTCCTCAGTGTTTTTCAGTTTTTTAAAGCAATAAACATATATTATCTGTATAATTAGTAAAGTGCTTAAAAATAAAAGAATATGTTATGTATAGAAAAACTCGTCCAAGTCTATCACATATCACTCTGTGTGTGTGTGTGTGTGCGTGTGTGTGTGTGTAGTAACAATAATAATTCTCTCTGCTTTGAGCCACCCGGGTGATTTTATTTTCTTCTTTATGTATTCTGTTGTTCTTTTTTTTTCTGCAATGAACATTATTTTTCATTTTTAGTTTTTGGTGAGGAAGATTGGCCCTGAGATAACATCTGTTGCTAATCTTCCCCTTTTGCTTGAGGAAGATTGTTCCTGAGCTAACATCTGTGCCAATTTTCCTCTACTTTTTGTATATGGGACACTACCACAGCATGGTTTGATAAGCGATGTGCAGGTCTGCACCTGGGATCCAAACCTGTGAACCTCGGGATGCTGAAGTGGAGAGGGTGGACTCAACCACTATGCTACTAGGCTGGCCCCTGAACATTATTTTTATTTGCAAAAAAAAAAAAAAATTTAAAGAGGGGCCAGCCTTGTGGCCAAGTGCTTAAGTTCACACTCTCCCATTCGGTGGCCCAGAGTTTTGCAAATTCGGATCCTGGCCACAGACATGGCACCACTCATCAGGCCATGCTGAGGTGGCCTCCCACACAGCACAACCAGAAGGACCTACAACTAGAATATACAACTATGTACTGGGGGGCTTTGGGGAGAAGGAGAAGAAAAAATTTTAAAAAAGATCAGCAACAGATGTTAGCTCAGGTGTTGATCGTTAAAAAAAAATTAAAGAAAAGGAAGCACCGGATTTTAAGAGATAATACATTAAATATTCTACAAACAGAAATACACATGTACAGTCCCAATCATCTAATTTACTATATTGAAAACACAGGGAATGAAGTAAAAATAACTTGAGTACTGGAATATAAAAAATATATATAACATAAAGGACAAGCAAAAGCACATATGAACACATTCAGTGAAACAGATTCAAGTTAGAATGAAACTGAAGATTTCAAACTGAAAATGGGCAGGTAAGGAAACCCCCCAAAGCTGTGCTGTCCAATATGGCAGCCACCAGCCACACGGGGCTATTTAAATAAATCTGAAATTCAGTTATTCAGTTGCCCTAGTCACAACTCAAGCGCTCAGCAGTGCCTACTATGTTGGACTGTGCACACGACAATATTTCCATCCTCACAGAAAACTCCATTGGACATGCTGATCTAAAGGATGTCAGATATGACAGAAAGCAAAATAAGAGTGAAGGGGCTCAGAAAAACACAGAAGAAAATGTCTATCTAGTAACAGGATCCGAAACAACACGGTGTCTAGATGTTGACACAAAATGTGTTCAGCACAAGTTAATAGAATGAATAGAAATTTTTGACATAAGAAGACAAATATAATTCCATGGATATCATTGCTGGCTTTCAGAATGTAACTAAAAATGAGTACAGTCTCTATTCAAAATTAATGGTTCTCACAGACAGAAAAAATAAGCAACTCTAAAGACTAAAAAGATATGTGCCTCCAGGGAAATCTGCGAGCTTGACAATGATACTAAAAGTTAAATAATAATAGCACATAGAGAACAGAGGTGACACCCTGCTGGGGTTTATGCTGCAGAGCAAGAGGGTAAGAGCTGGCAGATGGCTAAGGAGGAAACGCTCTGTTCAACGTGATCACTGGCAAAATCTGCAATGGATTTTAAAAAGCATAATTTTTAATATAAAAAGTAAGTGTGACTGTGATCAAATACGGTTTATAAAAAAGTCATTTACTTTATTATTATCATGGTTACCAAACCCTTCTATAATGTGTACTATGTGCCAAGCACTGCTTTCAGCATCTTGCAATTCTATGACAATCTAGGACAAAGACATGAGTACTACTCTCTCTTTACAGATGAGGGAACTGAAGACAGAGAGGTTAAGTAACTTGCTCAAGGTCACACAACTTATAAGGGGTAGAACTCTGATTCAGTCCGGGCAGTATGGCCCCAGGTTCTGTGCTCTAAAACTATTAAGATAATTTGTTTTTGAAACAGACCAGGAATAACTGAAAACACAATGTATCTAGATTTCTGCAAAGAAGGAGGCAAAGTCTCTGATAGTGCCCCTCAGAGCAGAAAATGGAAACTTGGGCCAGGTACTATTACTGTTGATGAGTATAAAACTGGCAGATGCATGGTATCCAATGGCGCTCACTCACTCTCCTTCCTTTCCCCCTTCCCTCTCTCTCTCTCTCTCTCTCTCTCTCTCCTCCAATCAAGGTCTCTTAATCTAGGCATTATTGACAGTTCCTCGTTTTGGGGGCTGTCCTGTACATTGTAGGACGTTCAGCATCATCCTGGCCTCTACTCACTATAGGCCAGTAGCCAGCCTTTCCCCCACCCCCCTACCCTCAATTCTGACAAATAAAAATGTCTCCAGATATTGCCAAATATCCCATAGAGGGTGAAACTGGCTCAAGTTGGGAACCACTAATATAGTGTATACTTTGAGTATACGTGTAACAGATTTATTATGTGAAATGTTACAACAGACTGAAACAATATGCTATAATAAACAACATAGACTTTATTAGAAATAATGTGCAATTTTGCATTTAAGTTAATTCTGGATGGCTTAGACAACCCACTTAAAAATATTAAAAGAACAGAAGAAAATATAAGTGAGCATAGCTCAGAGCTCATGGTGAGTAAGGTGTCTCTAAGTATGGAACTAAAAAAAGAAATTCGTGATAGAAAAAAATAATATATTTGACAAAATATTAATTATAAACTTGTAAGACAAAAATATTATAAGCTAAACTAAAAGGCAAATAACAAAATGGGAAAACATATCATATGGTGGCCTAATAGTTAACATCATTAATATGCAGAGTTTTTATCATTCATAAGGAAAAGAACAATATCTCACTGGTAATTGAGCATAAGACAAATCAGGCAGTTCACCACAAGGAAAGCAAAAGAAATGCTGGGTGACACTTAACAATGTTTTAACTGGTCTCATTAGTTCTTCAGGTCATCTGTTGGGACTAGGTGAGCTCTAAGTTGTCTCCATTGTAAATTTAATCATCCTCTGAAAAGAGCAGTGGGAGTTCTATATCCAGACAGGGGAAAAAAAGATATTCAAGGGTTGCATACTTAATAAATCCCAAACAAAAGAAATCTGACAATAGTAACCAGCTGTTCCTTCTTTCTCTATTGAGAAGAAAATGAGTAAAAACAAAACTACAGCATTAAAGATTTAAGCTAGAATGAAAGAAAACTTATTTGACGTGAAGTTGTTAGAGAGTAAATGCAGTTAGATTGTTTTTCAGTTTTTGGATAAGTTCAAAAGCAAAAAGAGATTTAAAAAAAAAAACCAGCAGAACATCTCTGGAAACTTCTTTGAAAATACAATAAATCATTCTAGTCTGATGGGAACTTAAAACCAATCCCAACCAAAGGAAAGAGGATAAATGGGAATTAGATTACATTTAAAATTTTTCCAATTCCTATCCTTTCATAAAACTAATTTTAAAGCCAGACCAAAAGTTAAAGTCGTTCCAAACAAAACTGCAGTACTTTGGCATCCAAAACATTACACTCAGGTAAGTAAGGAAACCTTTTTATGGAGTTTGAATTAATCCATTATCATCCACAATACAGGTAGTTATTAGCATGAGCAATATTTCAATAGATACCAGCAGTAATATACTAGCTTCTGTTCCATACACCCTACTATACGCCAGAGTCGGTGCTAAGCACTTTACATAGTAAGGATTCATTTAATGCTAGCGGTAACCCTCCAAGATGGGCCTTCTCATCTCCATTTACTGACGACATGTCAACAGCTCAGAGGACACATCTAATTTTCACATCTTCAAGGAACTCCTATTATCCTAATTATCTTGTAGGGACTTAACAAACCCCAACGTATTAACTTTTTCATTTACGGATGGTCCTTTTAGTGTCATGTCTAGGAATTTATTTATAAACTTATTTATAAACAAATGGATAAATATAACCATAATGGATAATGTGGGAGATATGGATTGAAATTCTTTGACATGAATATCTAATTGTTCCAATAGTTTTGTTGAAAAAAACTATTCATTATCTGCTGAATTGTTTCTGTACCTCTGTTGAAAATAAGTTGCCCACACATATGTGGAGTTATTTCTGGACTCTGTTCTTTCCAATGCTGTTGTGTATCCTTATTCTAATACTGTACTTTCTTGATTATCTTTATAACAAATGTTGAAATCAGGCAGTATTAGTCCTCCTGTTCTTTTTTTTTTTCAAAGTTGTTTTGGCTATACCAGGTCATTTGTATTTCCATATGACTTTTAGGTCACATTTAATGTAATTATTGGTATAGTGTATATCCATGTACAAAAAATGAACTTTGGTCCATAAATCACACACTGTATGAAAATTAACTCAAATGGATTTTAGACTCAAATGTAAAATCCAAAACTATAAAATTTCTAGAGTAAACATAGAAGAAACCTTTTGTGGCTTTGGGCTAGACGAAGTTTCTAGTTTGTTATTTGATTCCTACATGTCGTATGTCTTTTTCATTACTTTATTTCTTTACTGCCTTCAATTTGTTCAAAAAATACTTTTAGCACACAATTTTAGTTTTCTATTATGAGTACTTAGCTTTTTTTAAAGATTTTTAAAAAGTGGTTGCTCTAGCACTAACAAATATGCATCTTTAACTTATCACAATCTATTCCAGTTAATACTGACAATTTCAGTAAACTACAGCAACTTTGCTCCAATTTTCCTCCATTCCCCTCCCCTTCTGTGTGCTATTATTGTCGCATGTATTAAATCCATATGTTATAAACCTAACAGGACAGTGTTATAGTTTTGCTTTAAAAATATGATTTTAAAGAAATTAACAAACGAAAAGAGAATACAAGTGTATATATTTATGTATCTAAATATGAATATATAGACACCTATATATACGAATATCTGTATCTATACCTATCTATCTACAGAATTTTTTACACTGACCCATGAATTTACAGTTTCCAGTGTTTTCCATTTCTTCCCATGGATCCAAGTTACTGTCTAGTGTCATTGATTTTCAGCCTGAAGGATTTCCTTTAGTAACTCATGCAGCTCAAGACTGCTGGCAAAGAATTCATTTTATTTTTTGTTATTTAGGAGTGTCTTTCTCTTTGCCTCGATATGTGAAAGACAGTTTCACAGGGTATAGAATTATTAACAATTCTTAGAATTATTAACTCTAGAAAGTAACAATTTCTTTCTAAATATCTCATTCTGTTGTCTTCTGGTCTCCATGGTTTCTGAAGAGACATTGGCCATTATTCCTCCTGTGGTTTCATGAACACAACGAATTGCTTTTCTCTTAGTGATTTTGAGACTTACTGTTTGTCTTTGGTTCTTAGCAGTTTGACTATGATGTTTCTAGATGTGGCTTTCTTTGTGTTTATCGTACTCAGGACTTACTGAGCTTCTCAGATATATAGATTAATATTTTTGATCAAACGTGGGAAGTTTTTGGTTCTTGTTTCTGTCTTGTTTATTTTTCTCCCCTCGGCCTGGGACTCCCATTACATAAACTGGCTGCCTTAGAATCACTCCTATGTCCAAATAGCTTAGTTGTCATCCCATGGTGTGGACAGAAATTATGTTTTAGCAACTCAAGTCCATAAGGCTACCACCTTTTCTGATCAGTCAGTTTGGATTGGAGAAGGCATTCAATGTTGCCACTCTTTCTCAAGTCTTCTTTGGTTTTGCTGGGCTTATTCAGATTTTCCCTGCATGTGCACATAGTTTCTCACTCAGTCTTCTACCCTATATATGTATTTTATGTTATATATTTAATCAGTGCACACTTTTAACAAAATAAATTTAGTATGGGGACTATCTTATTTGTATTATTCTCTGGTCAATGGGCATGAAAGTAAATCTACTCAATGTAGGAGACCAGAAACAATTAGAACACATTCCTTTTGTGAATTTTTAAAGTTTAAAGGTTTCAAATAAATTTATTATATAGTTAATTTTTCAGTAATTTAAGCCATTAAATATCTTGTTTTCTATCCACTATTAAGAATCAATAAGTTAAGGAATATAATTTTAAGTAAAGCCCTTTTGCCTAAATGTTATAAATCTGAAAATTAAAAAATACATATAGAGTATACTATTAATCCACATAGATAGATTAATTAACCAAAGGAAGTTACAAAAAGAACTTTTCTTTTCCTAATAAGAAATTCTTTTCTAAATTAAAGTTCTCTGTGACTTGGCATTACTGTAACATAGTTTACAATAGAGACTAATTTAGTGCTGTTGTTTTTATTGATGATGATGATAAAGAAGTGACTAACTGACTGTGTTTCTGGCAGCTAAATACATACTGAGAAACATGCTAGATTTTCAAAACCTGCCAAGCCAGAGCTTAAGGTTCTAATTGTGATCTAGTGAACGGAGTCTGCCATGTGGAAACAGGGGCTCAGACTAATTACATATTTGTCTTTACAACTGTGTGAATCTATAACTCTTTCCATTATTGGCTTTTTGAATTCTTAACTGATAAAAGCAAATAAGTTCTACACCTACCTAATTAGTATTGTTGCAATGCTGAGAAAAAAGGATTTATATGGAAGGTGCAAAATTATGAATTACATTCACCCAGATTCTTTTTAAATGATGACTTCATAAGACCACAAGGATGGACTGAGATAAAGGCTGAGATGACCTTGTATTCAGAGACCAATACCCCTGATTTTTACAGTCTCAAAGAGATTTCGTCTGGATAAACTTATTTGTGATATCACAAATTGTTTGAAATTCTTTTATCTAAATGGATTAGAGCCAAGGTTACTCGCCTAATTGCATTTGTAACATAAATCTAATTAAGTTATCTCTCCAAAGGGGAGAAAGAACTTAATCTAACAAAATTACTTCCACAAAATCAGATTTTATCAATTTATTTTAGTAACTAAAAATGCAGATATATTAATAATTATAGAGTCTAAATTTAATTTGGTTCATATTTCGTATACGAAGAGCAAATCCTCTTTCAAGAAACTCTTTCACTGGTGTATCACCAACCATTACCAAGATCTACTTGACGGTTTATTACTTCGAAGAATTTCAAGCATAAAAATGTTAGTATAACCCAAGAGTTTAGATGGTTCTTGGAGTTCAAAATAGCAAGAACAGGTCTTTGCTTCGATTTGCTGACTAAGTGATGGCATAATCCTGGTTCAACAAACGCATGGTTTTACGTATGCTCAAGCCATCCATTATGAAGCTTCCCTCATTTGGCTACCCAGTTAGCTTGGCCAATTGCTACAGCAGGAAGACCACCCGTTTGCCATTTGTATGGAGTCTAGAATTCAAGACTCCCTTCTAGAAAGTTAGATCTTTGGGAAATCTGTTAGGCAGCAGTCTTTCACATTTGCTAATGTAGTCTCAGAATTCTCAGGCTCCTTAAAAACTGATCTTGTGGTACAGGGACAAAGGAGACATTCAAAGAACTGTTGCCAGCGATTTGACAGATACTAACACATGGTGGGAAAGTAATGCATCCGTAGAAATGCTCCCAATGTGCCATGTTGGCAAGATGGCTTGCCACAGCCCACCCTTGCCACTTGGCCTAAAACTGTGGTCATTACATTAGGAATGACAGATAAAACGATGCACGTTATTTTCAGATTAGCTGAGGGTGGGTGGGGGAGGGGGGAGAGAATTTGATTTTAAAAAAGAGAAAGGCAACATAGCAGGAATAAATCCTGGTAATATGATATTCCAAGAAGTACCTCTTTGGGGAAGTCAGGCTAAGGTGATGTCTGAGAGGATGGACAGAGCATGGGTAGGGCAAAGTAGGATGGGAGACGAGCCACGGTAGGCCCATTCCTCAAAAATCATTAGGTTGGTCTGCCTCTTCTCACATGTGCTTAGGCAGAGGCACACAGTAGGTCTACCACAAATGTCTCTTGAATGAAATATCACCAGAAAGAATTATGCGTAAAATAATGGCATTTTAAATGACAGTCTCAGGCTGATTTGGAACCCGTGCCACATCTAGAGTGAATTCTCAAAACCACCAAATCATCTGTGTACTAGTGTGAACATTTCCAAATTGCAGCAATGTCTGCAAGAATATTTCAGGCTCTTTTCAAAATTCTTCATTTCATTGCATTTTGCTGATGAGGAAAGGAGATGAAACTGTACACTCATCTGGGAGAGACAATTCAGTCTGTTGCAGCTGCTGCCTGGGGATCCAGTGAGAAGGACAGATCTGGAAGAAACCCTCCACACTTACCACGGGCAGATTTCGCAAGGTCCAGTGCCTCACTGTGCCCATGGCCGTCTCTGACTTGTTCTCTGGCTGACCAGGATGCGTGGACTAGAGAGTCTCCTTCTATGCTTGTTTTGGCATTAACTCTTCTATAAACTTTTCTATGAGGTCTCACTCAGAGTCAGCAAGGTACAAAGAGCAAGGAGCAAAGAGTGTAACATCAGTAACGTCACCTTTCTGAGCTTCAGTTTACTTATCAATAAACTTGGCCTGATAATATCATCTATCTCGGCATTATTTTGAGCTGCTGCCTGTGAGAGGTGTTTACAAACTGCCCATAAATGTTACTTATTTTTGTTAAAATCAAAATATGTAATGAGTTAATGTAAAATTATCAAAACAATAATTGTACTGTGGTTATATAAGAGAATATCCCTATTCCTAGAAAATATACAATGAAGTATTTAGAGGTAAAAAGCTGTGATTTAAGTATACAATGAAGTATTTAGAGGTAAAAAGCTGTGATTTAAGTAACATTTTCAAGTCATATGGAAAAAATTATATATATGTTTGTATATGTATATATAGAGAGAGAGAGCACAAATGATCTTCCATATGAGGCAATGGATAAGGTGTTTTCTGTACTACTTTTGTTTTTATAACTTTTGCTGATATTATTATAATTTGTGGCTTAATTTTTCTCCTTGAACTTTGATGAGGAAAACTTGCAATTATACATGCAAGACGAGAAAATATTTTAAACTACCTTAGAATCTCAAGCTTCATAATAAGAAATATTATTCCCATTAAGTTCTTGAAAGACTTAAACAATTAAAAGTCTACTTTACAGTAGTATTAAGTAATCAAAGAAACTGATCACATGACAATCTGTGTCAGGCCTTATGCCAAGCGCTGGGGATGTAGAGACTCAACGTCGCTGTTTGGGGAAGACCAGCCTCTGCTAATTGACTCAGGAGGGCTCAATTGTGAGAGCCACAGGGGTCAGTGGTGAGGTAAGTACTATGAGCAGGTGTGGTCAGGAGGCCTTCGTGTTGGAGGTGGAAACTAAGTTAGGCCTTGAAGTATGATTAGGACTTAAATAATGTGCAGGAGCCTGGAAATTGTATCCTAACAGAGGAGAGGAAGGCATCAAAGATGACTGGCTCATGTCAAAGAGACACAGAGGCTATCTAGAAGAGGTTCCTCATGACCAAGAATGGGACAATCTGAGGGTCAATAAGGATACTACAACAGATCAAAAGAGGCTCACAATATCAAAAAACAAACAAATGAAGTAAAACAATTGGTAACCATGGATACTAGAAGATACTAGAGAATCTGTTCATTATTTTGAAAAATGGTTTATCAATGGAAAGAAGCAAGCATTTAGCAGGTCTTTCCTTTGTGAACCACACCACTGGGTAATCGGAGAGCAGCTGAGGGAAGTTCCTCCCTATAGAAATATTCCAGCTAGTAAATATAGAGGGGATGATAAAATTAAAATACCGCCATTTTGCAACCCTGAATGAATTAACGGGTGTAGGTTTGATGATCAATGCTGCTATCATCACAGAAAGACAGATTTCCAGACATGATGTCACTTCTGACAGGAGGGCAGCACCCCGCTTATGAAGTAGTCTCACCAAACACATTGTACCTAAATCTGATATAACTACCTATTTGAAGGAAAACCCAGAGGAGAGGGGAAGACATCAAATTACACCATGGACATGTAATCAGCAAATCCAAACTGGACAATTCTTCAAGACAAACAATCCAGCTTCTTTAACAAATAATATAGTGAAAACAAAAAATAAAATGACAGATTGAGGGGAAATCACAGATTAATCAACTCTTAAAGCACAGCAACCAACTGGAATGTGGGAGCTTACTGGGATCCTGACTAAGGCAATTGTTAAGAAAAATTATGACTTTTATGATGTTATTGGAAATCTGAACACCAAATGACTATTTAATGACATTAAGAAACTGTTGTTAAAAGTGTAATTGTGTGGGGCTGGCCTGGTGGCAGAGTGGTTAAGTTTGCATGCTCTGCTTCAGTGGCCCAGGGTTCACTGGTTTGGACCCTGGGCAAAGACCTACATACCACTCATCAAGCGACGCTGTGGTGGCATCCCACATAAAAGAACTAGAATGACCCACAACTAGGATATACAACTACGTACTGGGGCTTTGGGGAGGGAATAAAAGGAGGAAGATTGGCAACAGATGTTAGCTCAGGGCCAATCTTCCTCCCCAAATAAAAAGCATAAAAAAGAAGTTTAAGTGTGATAATGGTAGTTAGGTAAGAAAAGTTCTTGTCATTAGAGACACATACTAAACTGTTAATAGATGGAGCATTTGCTGTCTGGCATCGCCTCCAGATCATACAGCATGGCGTCTAGCTGAAACAAGATTGGCCACGAGGTGAAGCCAGCTGACACGTAGATAAGGGTTCATTATCCTCTTTTATGTACTTTTGTGTTTGTTGAAACTGTCCTTAATAACTTCTGTAATATGCCTGAGTACAGGTTCTTTATTTTACATAAAGATAAGTGAAGTGCATTTTTCATGCCTAAAAATATAGAGACATGCTGTTTAAACATATTCATAATTAAACTTTGTGATGCTTATATAAGAATTTGCTTAATAGGGTAAAGCCCTAGAAATGAAGACAGAAGTTCCTCCTTCACAACTGATGTCCAGCATTTATGTGAGATCTTATAGGCTTGAGACACTCTTCTCATCCCCCTCACCCTGCGCCACAGGTCAGGTCCTCCTATTTTCCCACTTTCTAAAGGAGAAACTGAGGGCGGGAAAGCTGAAGTGGCCCCACACAGCTAACAGGCGGCAGAGCCAGGCTGTGAACCCAGGCAGCCCTGTTCGAGGGCTCAGGCTCTTGCACTTTAGTGTCTATCTAGTCCTGTACTTAATTACTGGGCAAGTTCCCAGGTTTTAGGCAGGATCTAGATCCAAAGAAATGGGGGAAGGCTGTTCCAGAAGAAGAGAATCATCAAAGCAAAGGCACAAATATAAGGACCAGCATGGTCCCCAGTTCGGGTAAAGCACAGGGTTCTGAACACAAGAAGTGCTATGGGATGAAGCTGGAAAGTCAGACCAGATTAGGCTGTGAAAGACCATGCAGGGCAAGGGAGGGGTGTCAGGACATCCTCCTGCAGCACTGGGCAGGCACTGACTCTGAGCAGAAGATTGACACTGTAATTTTTGGAGCTTGATGGAGCTAGACATGCTGGACAAATTGTTGGGAGAAGAGAGACAAGCTGTAGGAATTCAGTTCAGAGGCGACTGCAGCCATCTGGGCAAAGCAAGGAAGGCTGGAGCTGAGGGTGATGGCGTGGGAACCAAAAAGAAGGGCAGCTACGAGACACGAGATGCAACAGAAGCAAAAGACAAGACAGAAATAAGAGTTAACAAAAATTAGAGGTTTGGGGCCTAGGCAAAGCTTAGGGGGATAGTAATGTCATCACCACAAATAGAAAAAAGCAAATGCAGGAAGAGGAGCAGAGCAAGAGGACAGAGAAAAGGCGTGGTTATAGACACACTGAACTGAAGGAGTAGACACAACCCCCAGGACGACTGGTCTAGTGGGGAGTTGGGTAAAGTGGACCAACCCCAGGAGACACAGGAGTGGGATACAGATGTGGGAACCATCCTTCTGAGAAGTGATGGCTGAACTGACAAGACAAGCTGAGACTGCCGAGGGAAAGGGAGGTAGTTCGGTTTGAATCTCCAGCAGTATTGCGAGTCTCTTAATATCTAGATGTTATTTTCTGTTTCTTTTTCATTCCTCCAGAGCATCCAGCACAGAACTCAGTAGAGCCTCTTGTCTGATTCATGAAGAGATATAAGAGGTGCTAGGAGGCTTCTCATAAGCAGTGTTCTGATCTCCCAAGTGATCCCAGTACAGCATTTATTTATTGTGAAGAAGTTTTATTTTCTTACTGTCTCATCTGGGAACCAACTAAACGGGAAAGGCCAGGTCTCGGGAGCAAACTGGCCTGGGGAACTGAGGACCCTTTTCAAGAACGCAGCATGCAGTCCTCCTTCAGACTGAGCTATGTTCATCTTCTGTGTTACTTCTCTATTACTCAGCGGTGGTAGCATCATGATTCACTTTTGAACTGTCCATTGGTCCAGGCAACAGAAGAAGCAGAGGCAATGAGGTACACGCTCTGACCTGCTTCTGACCTCATCAACCACCGATGAAGAAGGCTGCAGTTAATGGAGAACGAAGCTACAGGAATGGGGAGAGAAATCTGTGACAACTCTGCACTTTTGCACATTTAAATCATTTCTGATTTAAGTTTATAAACTTCCTCAAAAACTAAAATAAAATTCTGTTTCTTACTGCGAGGTCAATAGCCTTTTTTAGGCCAATAACCATTTTTGAGTCTTTTCCCGAGGTATATAAGTCAGATATTTAAAACTTTGTGGATCCACATAATTATCTTTTTTACTTACTCAGTTTATTCCTCCCATGTCAGAACTCAATGTTCATACTTAATTTCAAACTTTTCCCATTTTCCTGTTACTGCAACCTCGGGCTGAGAAAGCCCACTACTTGACTGGATTTTATAGGGCATTTTTATGGCGTTAACATACCATCTATTCCAGTAGGGGCTCTCTACAGAAGAAGGAAGAATGTTAGTCAGAGGGCTCCTATGTAAGCACAGCTGGGAATCCTTTCCAACCATCCAGGACCAACCCCACAAGGCAGCTGAGCACAGCTGGGAGAAGCGTGTTAGATCCGAGTCTTGGAAGCCAGTGAATGGAAGAGCTATGATGCCAATGGCAGTGCTTATGTCTCAGCTTTTAGAGAACTTCACAAGCACATAAGCATCTCCGGATGATTCTCTGTGTTACAACCACTTGGCTGTTTGTGAAGCCAGCAACCAGGCCATCCTTTCAAGGGCTTGACTCCATCAGGGTGAGATTTGTTTTAAATCTATTTCAACCATCAGAGCTGACACTTCCCAGTAGCAAATGAAGAATTTCCCTTGGATGGAATTTCCGTGGACAGGTTTGTAGATTAAAATAACCGCTGCTCTCAAATCTTAGTTGCTGTGCAAGAATCTCTGAGGGAGTTGATTAAAATGCAAATTCCCAAAGTACGTGCCTGGACTTCTGATCCGGCAGATCTGGGGTGGGTCTGAGGAACAGGTCCCTTAACACCCAGGAGATTCTGATGGAGGTGGTCTGCAGACCACAGCTACTAAAAACATTGGACGTAATTTGTTCTTAAGGCTTTTCATCAGAGTATATCCATTGCTAATTAACAGTTCATAACCTCAGCTTAAACTGAAACACACATACCCTCACGTTTCTGACACATGAAAGGATTTTTTAATACTCAGTAATCTGTAAGTCATTAAAAACTTTTACTGCCAGCTATTCTTTTTAATTCACACTTCTCTATTGTATGTTATTTGAAACTAAAAATAGTGAAATTAATTGTAAAATTTGCTTTCTTCCTGACTTAGTAGACCGTCTTACTGAAAAAAAATTTACTTCTCTATTTTTGTTTCTCTTAACTAAGCAAGACAAACATACCGAAGCTCTAGGCTACTAGACAAACTCTCTAGGTAGAATACGACATGAAGAGAATAGGTGTTTTAACAAAGCCCTGATCAGAGCTTTCCAAAGACCCTAATGGGCCCACTGGAGTTGTTATAATCTGTTAAATTCAACTTATGTACGTGGAAAGTCCTTAAGCATGCATTTTATGATAATATGCTTTTTAAGGTGTCCCCTGATATAAATTACACGCACTACTACACCATAATGGCTATTAACTCAGTAAAATTAATAACATGCATTTTTAAATGGCCTAATCTTTTGAGGAATCCCAGGAGAGACTTTTTTGAGTGACATTTTTGAAATGAGGGAAATTTTTACAATTTTGTGGACAAGAAAATGAATGTTTAAGGAAATTTTGAAGATGTTCAGTAATGGTGACGGGAACTCAGTTTCCAGGGTCCTTGTCTCTACTTTCCACTCTCTATATTCACTTCCGAGTGGTCCTGTTTTTCTGGTTAAGCTCTCTCTCCAAGAGACCTAAATGCACAGTCTTTGAGTCTTCTCTCATCCTTTGCTGCTTTTCTAATGGTGCTGAACTCACACGGGACCATGGGACTCTGGATGTTAGTAGGGGTGTTTCCACTCAGAGAACGAGTAAAGAAATGATGCCTCCATGTTTGGCTTTAGTTGTTCTCCACTGAGTCACTTAGAGTCTCTTCCACTGAGCACCAGAACCTGGCTACAAGTGGAATCATTAAGCTAAAGATTCCAAAACCATCCCACACAACAAAGCTCAGGTTAAATACAATTCTTAACCTTGTACTATAAAAATTTCAATAGTGAGGAATTCATTTTCAAGTATTACAATGCCCAAGGAAATACTCTCTTCCCTAAGAGATGTGTTGTGAGGTCTACTTTGCGTTCTGACCCCAAGCCCTAGGGAGGGAGGCTTTTTGTTCTACCCAAATTCAACCTAAAAAAGTAATTTCCTTCAAGTGCTATCAGCTCTTAAACGAAGCCCTTAAATTACACATTGTTTGTCATATTTGCATTAATTCCTTCTTTAAAGTGAAGAATATTATCACTCTCCTATGGAAAAGGTTTTAGGCTGATCTCAGACAACTCCAGAGCAACACTCACTACTCAACTACAATAGACCATTGGCTAAAATGTCCCCAAGGAAACAAAGAATGTCCCAAGAACTATAAACCGAACTAAATTGTTATTAAAGCCCAAAGTGAAGAAAATTGGAGGGAATCTCCATTACTCTTCATTTATATTTTTCATGAATTTTTTGAGAAGAAACCACTAGAAGACAAACATGAGCCAACCAAGAGAACACAGAAACTGTAGGGAGAGGCCTGACAGTGGATGCAGATTCCATTCATCTGTGGGACTAAAAGAAAAAAGAAAAATTAAGGATTGTGGTTAAAGGACAAAATGCAAATATTATAAATACTGAAAAATGTTGAAAGTATATATCTAACAAAAATTAGAAGAAAGGAGAGAAAAAGAGAGAGGAAATATGGATATAATAATTCCTTTATCTTTTGTGGTGAGCTGTTAGAAGATTGTGTTCAAAGCCAATAAACTAGAGAGAGAAGGATGGAAGTGGAAATACCTTAACTCTGCCATTCTAGAGAAGGAAATCAATAGATACTGAGTGGAAAGACAGAGAATATAGTTTATTTTATGAATATAAGCACTGGAACAAAAGAGTTCCAAGTTTTAAGGAGAAACACAAAACAAAGCAATTAAACAAAACAAAGTAATTAAACCCCAAATTTAAAATCTTTCACAAAGAAACTTCCAGATCTTGTTGGCTTTTCTGGTGAATTCTTAGAAATCCTTAGGAATAAGACAAATATTACACATACTCCTTTAGAGAACAGAAGAAGAGGTCACAGTTTTAAACTTATTTTATGAGCCCAGCATAACTCTGATACCAAAATCTGACAAGGAAATTACAAGAAAAGAATCTCTCAAATTTTTCATAAGCACAGATGCAAAAATCTTTAAAAAAGGATATTAGTTGATTGAATCCAATGACAATCAAAAAGGGATAATACAACACAAACAAATGAGTCTTATTCTAGGAATCTAAGTCTGGTTTAACATTTAAAAATCAAGCAGGGGCTGGGCCTGTGGCTGAGTGGTTAAGTTCGCACACTCCACTTCTGCGGTCCAGGGTTTTACCGGTTCAGATCCTGGGCGCAGATATGCCACCGCTCATTAGGCCATGCTGAGATGGCGTCCCACACAATACAACTAGAAGGACCCACAACTAAAAAAATATACAACTATGTACTGCAGGGATTTGGGGAGAAACAGAAAAAAGATTAGCAACAGTTGTTAGCTCAGGTGCCAATCTTTAAGAAAAAAAAAATCAAGAAATGTAATTCACCACATTAATAAAAAAGAAGGAAAATCATATTATCATCTCACCAGCTTCAGAAAAAGCATTTTTTAAATTAAATATAGAATAGGCATTCGGGGGAAACTCAGAAAACTATATTCTTAATGTCCTTATTTTGATAAGGCGTCTCTATAAAAACCTAAAGCATACTTAATAATAAAATATTGAATTCTTCCTCCCTGAATTTGGAAAAAAGACAAGGATGTCCATTATAACCACTCTATTCACTATTGTACTGAAAGTCTAGCCAGTGCAGAAAAAGAAATCCGAGCAATAAGGACTGGAAAGGGAGAAGTAGAAGTATTTATTCACAAATGACACAATAATCTACAAATTATTAGAATTAATTGGTTAATTAAGCAAGGTTGCTGGACACAAGGTCAATAAATAAAACTCAATGTACTTCAATATTCTAGCAGCAAACAATTGGAAGTTAAATATCTAAAATTACTTAAAATAGCTTTAAAAACACTAAATATATGGTAATAAATCTAACAAAAATTACTTAAGAACCCTAGAGTGAAAATTAAATTACTAAGAGACAATTTCTCCCAAACAATCTGTAGAGCAAAAGAAAACTCATTCAAAATCTCAGCAGGTTGTACGTGTGTGAGTGTGTTGACTTGAACATTAATACGGAGACGCCAAGTCCTGGGACACCCAAGACCATCTTAATGAGCAAAGTTGACGGACTTTCACCACTGCTATTTTCAGTACAATAACTGCTATAAAATGTCAGTAATTTAGGTAGTGCTGTATTGATACAAGTGTAGACAAACAGACCAGTGGATCAGAACAGAGAATCCTTCCTCCCTCCCACCTCTTCTTTCCTTGTATATTTTCATTTTTATTCTTGTTAAATTGCTCCTGTTCTGCCTGATCCTGCCATTATCATTGTCACAATCCTGGTTCAACTTCATTTACGTATTATTGTAGCAGTTACCTAGCTGATTTTCCTATCTTTAATCCATCTTCTTGCTTCTTAAAATTAAAAAATCATCTAAAACATACACAAATCTTACATAAAGTCCTAAATGTGATCACATAAAATACACATTTTAGTACAAATTTTAAAATTTTTGAATGAAATATTTGATACATGCTCAAGAATATATGTATCTGGGAATGTATTTAATATAATATATGAATATATATATTTTTATGAATATAAAATTTAATAAATGTAATAAAATCTATAAATATAACAAAGATAAAATTTATAAATATATTTCCTAGATACAAAATATTTTTAAATATAAAGAATATATATAATGAAATGTAAATTATGAAGTATAACAATGAAACATACTCTCCTTCCCTCCCTTTTTTGTTTTTACCCCCTCTCTGGATGCCAGATCTTTGTTATCAACTTTGTAAGCATCCTTCTAAATATTTTCTCCAAACTCATATAATCGTAACTAGATACAAACACACACACACAAAATATAGATTTCGTCTTTTTTTCCTTTAAAAACTGGTTATATTATACACATTTTCCTGCATTTTTATTTTCTCCCCCAACATCATCTTCTGTAAGTTAATTTAGATTACCCAGTACCATCCTAATTTATTCTCTTCCATAGTTCCACAATACTCTATGATATGGATGGGCCATAATTTGTTCAAGTGCTTTCCTGTCCATGATTATTCACTGTTTCCAGTTTTCTGTCGTGACAAATTACGCTGCAATAAACACCATTATATGCATGTGATATACTTTACATAGATCAGAGTCTCCAGAATGGATTGCTAGGTAAAGAGATTATGCTTTAAAAAAAATTTTCAAATAGATGTTGCCAAATTGCTTTCCAAAAGAGGCTGTAGCTCTAACATACCACTAGCAATGTATGAGAATGCCTTGTCCTCGAACCACATCCAGCAACAGGTGCCAGGGTGATGGTGTAGGTCACAGCTCATAATTGCTTTAAATTGCATATCTCTGCCTACCAGGGAATCTGAGCCTTGTATATGTTTGTTAATATTTTGGGTTTGCTCTTTAGTAAACTACCTATTCATACATTTTGCTCACTTTAAATGATTAAATTATTCATCTTTACCCATCGATTTTTAAAAACTCTCTGAAAAGTACAAATGTTAACTGATTGTCTGTTAATTACATTTTAATATTGCCAGAACTATCAGTTTCAAGTTGATGCTGATTATGGCCCTCTACCACTGAACTGTTTGATTTTTACATGTCTAATACATCTGTCTTTTACTTTATAGTCCCTGGATTTAAAATCTTGGTTAGATATGCTCTTGTCCCTAGATTGTACAAATACAAAATGTTTATTGCTTTGTTTTGATTTTTATATAAATCTTTTGTCCATCTGGAATTTATCTTTGTATAGGTATAAGATATTTTTCATATGGATAGAATCAGTGCTATCAGCACATCTATGGAATAATCCATCCTTTCCCATTGAACTGAAATACAAAATTTATAAAATTCTCATAAATTCAGGGATCGATTTCCAGATTCTTAATTTTGTTCTACCTATCTTTATACTACATAATACAATATTTATGTTGTTATGGTGACTTTATAGAATGTTATAATGTCTGGTAAAGAAAGTCCATCCTTACCATTGCTCTTTCTCAAAAAATTTTTGACTCTTTTCAGGTATTTATTTGTCCATATAAACTTTAAGCAATTTTATCCAACTTCAAAACAAATTTTAAAGCATGTCAGAAAATCTATTTGCATTCCATTAAATTTACATATTAACTCTGAATTACTGAATTTCTTATATTGTAACTTTTAAGAAGATGGTATGTACATTCATTTAGGTCTTGCTTCTTATGCTTTGATTTTTTTTTGTATATACCCTGTTCCTTTCTTATTCGAATTTTCCCAAAATTCTTATTGCTTTCACCATTTATATTAATAGAATATTTCCTACTGACATTTCTAGGTGTTAGTGACTAAGATAAAGAAAATCTATTGTTTTTTCAATATTTCTCTAGTATCTAAACAATTACCCAAATTCTATCAATTAAAAAAAATTTCCTACCAAAGTCTCTCAGGTTTTCTACCTATACACGTAGAATTTAATAAAAATGTACAGGCTTATCTCTTTTTTCCCATGCACCTAAGTTATTTAATTTTCTCGTGACATAGACGATTTTACCTCTTGAAGTCTAAATTTTGCTTGTTTAATTTCTAGTATAGCTTTGCCTTTTTTAAAGAATAATATTTGCTGTTGAGTTTCAGTAAAAATATTTAATCAATTTCTATTTTACTTGGAGATTTTATCATGAATGATTACTGCATATTATCAAAAGCTTCATCATCTATCTATATGATCATCTAACTTTCATGCTTCAATGGGTTGACGTGGTATCAGGTTGATAGAATTCCTTAGCTTGAATCACCCTTGACTTCCTAGTATTGATGTTTATTATGCTGGATTGTTGAATTCCACTTGCTAATATTTTATTTTTAAAATGTTATCTATATTCATAAATAAAATTTGGTTACAGTTTTCATTTAATTTTTTACTATGCTGACTTCCTGGAAGCTTTCCATCTTTTCTTTGGTTTAGAACAGTTTAAATAACATTGGCTTGATAAAACCCTGCTGAAAAACCCCATTAGTCTTGGTCCTTTATTCAGTGGTACATCTTGAACTGTCTCACCAATGCCTTCCACAGTAAGCAGTGAAGTCATATTTTCCAGTTATTTGTGGTTAATTTTTTACATTTTTTGGAGGAAATCATCCATTTTTCTAGATTATCAATTTTTTTTCTTTAGAATTTCACATAGCAGTCTCTCAGAATTCTTTTAGTCCACACACTATCTGTGGTCGAATTTATATTTATAAATTTCTTTCTTATTTCCAATTTGCCTCATTTCTATTTTCCATTTTCTGCTTCTTGAACAGAATTTTATTTACTTATTTTATGGGCCATTTTATTAAACCAGATTTTGGATTCATTTACCCTTTTTACAATTTTTTAAATTTTCTGTTTTATCAATTTTAGTGATTATATTTATTAATTCCCTTCTACTATTTTATTTTGGTTTATGCGTTGCTCTTTCTATTTTGTATAAGATAGAAACTTATTTCCTTTATTTTTATATTTCCTCCTTTATAACAAGTTTTGCACTATCTATTTTCACCCTCAGTATAACTTTTTTATGTTTCATATATTTTGGTATAAAGTATTTTTTGTTTATCAATTTCTATGAACTTCCCTTTTCATTTACTCTGGTTCAAGGGGTATATTTAGGAGTGTTCTTCATTTCTTAGTTTTTTATTATGTCTTGCAAAGGAATGTGCCTTGCAAAATATCTGCTTTTTGAATTAATTTTTTTGATAATGAATCACAAATTTTTCTAAATATTCCATGAACACACAAAATTAATAATCTATTGGATAACTGTCCCCCTCTCTGTCATATAGATATATCTATAGACATATGGAGAGAGAGAGAGTAATCAACCTAAATGAATGCAGCTACAGCAAAAGCTGCAGGTGCCAGATCAAATTATACCTGAAACTTATTACTCCTCTTCTCAAGGACCAAAAGAGGGAATGACAGCAGCAAGGCCCACTGTTGACTCACATACTGATCAGAGGTGACACATAGAGAATCCCTGAGATTCCTGTGACAATTTCAGGAGGGAGATAACAAGAAAAGACTGGACATCTGGCTAGTAAATTATTGGAATTTAGATCAGTAAGTATGGGTTCTTTTGTAAATATGACCATGGCTATTTATTAGAAGTAAAACCAGGAATTCACTCCTTACACTTTATGATCAAATGCTAAATTTTGTTTGACTCATAAAAGAAGTGGTTATGTCTCACGCTTTTTCTTTTCTTTTCTTTCTTTAATCAAAGAAAGGATAAAATAATTAGATTAAGTTGCCTTAGGACCTTAACTAACAGAATAAACCTACACTAGAAGTCAAGTTCTTTTTCCACCTTAGACTAAAGTTTTCAGTTGCTATAAATTGCAACAATAAAGAAAATAGAGAGCTTCAGAAATTCCTGGGAAGTACCAAGCAAAATCCTTAACTACAGTCCTATTTAAGCCAGCGTGAGTCTTTGGAAGGATGTTAGCCTTTCTAGTCTTTCCTCTGGAGACTTCAGATGGGTCTTCTAGTGGGAAGATTCTTCCAGAAGTATCAATGTCCCCTAACATACTGATTGCTTGTCTGGGGGTCAGGTGGGGCCCCTACTCAGGCAGAATGAGCTCAACAAGTCATCACCTGAAGGCTTGGAGGGAAGCTCTTGATGCTATTTCCTGGCAATTCTCCTGGTTGGGGGTTCTGCCCGAAGCTGTGCTTCAGTCAGTTTTTTCAAAGTTCTTCTTTCCTTTTTTCCCTTTGGCGGTCACTGCTTTTCATTCTGTTACACAGTGCACTTCGTCTAGTTCCCTATACATCTTGTACTTTGTCCCACTCTGTGCTTTTGAATGAATGAGTTCATTTGCCTCTTCCTTGTTCTGGAGAACTCCTATCCAGGTTTCAAGACTCACTGATGAATCCTCACCCACCTCACTTCCCTCAGCCAGCCAAAGTTATGTACTCTCTCCTCTTCCTTCCCACAGCATCCTGCACAAACCATCAAACACTTCATACATGCTCTTTGAAACAATGTTTTGTCTTTTTCATCTCTGTTACCACAGTGTTCAACACAGTATCTGGTATACAGCAGGTAATAAGTGATCAAATAAATGGATAATTGAACAAACAAATGTGTTCTTAAACCTGGAGTGTGTTTTGAAGAGAACTTCAGTATCATGTTGGGTTATAGTCAGCATCACGCTGCTTTGAAAAGAAGTTGAAGGGCTTTAATTCACTGATTTCTAGCTAATCACCCTTGAGACCAAGACAGACATTAAGAAAGGAGAGGACAGATTAAGGACAGATAACGAAGAGCTCATGGAAATTAGTCACTGACATGAATTTCTGAGAATCCTGGAGAAAGAAAGGCCTAGATCCAATGTTTCCTCATTTAAAAAATATATGTGAGTAATAAGGAAGCTGGATATTGATCCCTAGCAAAATTCCAGAATTAATTATTAAACAAATTGGTTTTAAGATATTAGTAAAGAATAAGATGGTTATCAAGAGAGCATATCGTGTCAAAAAACAAAAATCATGCAAACGTTACGAGATTGGTTTATTTAATCCAGTAAGACATTTAACAAAATTTCTTAGGACATGTTGGATAAACGTGGGTTAAATTGCAGTGAGGTAAGTGAAAAAGTCATTAAATAAAAGTACTCATTTTAACTTCATTTGTGCTTAGTTGTCCCCTAGAAAGAGGACTCCAGTGGTGCACCACAGAGCTGTGCTCCAGGCCTTGTCTTATTCAATATTTATAGCAGTTATTCAAAGATCCAGAATTTATGTATACAAAATTCATGGCTGTTACAAAAGCTGAGAAAAGTGACTATTGTAATAGATGTCAGAATCAAGAGTTAAAGGTTGACAAGTAGGAACTAGAGGCTAAAAACCCCTAAATAAAAGTCACCATATATAAATGTAAATGCTTACATTTGTTCAAGAAAACTGCCAGATAGTAGTATAGACCCTTTATATTTTGAGACTCATTCTAGCTCTAAACGTTCCTGATTCTAGAAGGCATCCAGGCTAGTCCTCTCCTTCCACAGATGAAGACTCTGAAACAGCTATGCAATCAGCTCGAGTGGAGCCAGGACTGGTCTCAGCTCTACGAAATCCAAGTTCCTTCACTCATACGCTGCCTGTAGGATTCACTGCTCCAAACACACCAGGAGAACTTGTCCATTAGTGAACATCAACGCACTGACAAGCTGTGGCATCACCAAATGAAGGCCACGGGGAATATGAGGAACCTAGAAACCAGGATCTATGAAGCACAATGGAGTAACCTCAAATACTAACATGCAACTATTCAGGAGAATAGCTATCTTCAACTTTCCAAAAGCTTGTCAGTCACTTGGAAGAAGAAATAACCTGAGAATCCATTCTTCCAAAGGGTTAGACTGGAATAAATTGGTCAAAATAAGAGGGAATAGATTTTTTAATTAAAGAACTTAGAAGCATCTGTTATTAGCATTAATGAGCAGAGCCTGGATGACCACCCATCAAAATCTGAACAGTGGAAGAGAGTCAACTTGGATGACCTCCTAGGCTCCCTCTACCCTAAGAAAGAAACTGGATTTGACCTGAGACTCTCGGTGCTGTTGTGTGACACAGCCCTGTGATTTTTAGCGAGACATCACTCCATGAGTCATATGTGCACACAAGCAACCCTCAAGTGGGAGGGAGGATCAGTGAGCCCCTGGAATCCAGCCAGCGGGCAAAGCCAGCTGCATTGCCACGCTCCTCCCCGGGGCCAGACAAGTGTCGGTCCTTAAAAGAACATTCCACAAAAGGTTTGCCCAAAGCATTAATGTTTTACCATTTTGTCTGTATTTTTGGTCTGTTAGTATAATTATCAGCAGAACATGAAGAACAACAAGGAAAAATGTAGAAAAGACAAAGCAAATGTTAATTGCTTTCTGTATCTTGTTTCATTCAACCTCAAATGCTATTAGAAGACATCGTTGATGAGGAGTTACTTACGTGGCTTAAAGGGGATTGTGAAGATTAGCAAGGAAAAATAAGAACCAAGGACAATTTCTGTAAGATATTAAACTAAGAAGCAATAGATGATCATAAGCCAGGACCATAACTTGTCACACAGACAGTCACTGCATGACGTCCACTTGGAACAGCAGGCACACTGACACCTCTGCTTTCTGTGCAGTGGAATCCTGCTATTTCAGGCTGGTGGGGCACACTTGTTCAGCAATTATTACACAGCGAATTGCTTTTACATTGAATGTGAAAGAAGTTCACATGCCAGTGGCTTCTAAATAAAAATAATGCACCTGTCGTCTAATATTTGGTGACATTCAATCAATTATCTTCCTACCATCTGGAGTGCACCTCCAACAAAGAGATTTGGCTAATATATTTATTAACTGAGATTTAGTGAAAACAAATAGAAATGATAAATACATGATGATTATGTTAAACAGAAGCAATTGCTAGATAAATTTTTAAATCATTTCATTTAAAAAAAAATCACATCTTTTTTATACACTACAAACTCTGTCACCAAATGTGAGGGTGGCCTTTGCCTTACTGTTAGTTTAAAAACCAGTCTGACTCAGGAAGGCTCAGGCGTGAGGGGAGAACTGCCTCATACGTCTTTTCCTTGTTTGGGGCACAGAAAATACTCTGGAGTCACCTGTTCATGAATCCATCTATTTATACTAAAAATTCTCTTCCCTTCTCAGAGCTGCTGGAAAGAAAAATTGATAGAAAGTAACCTGAAGAGGGAATCAGGCCTGGATGGGATGAAAGCAAAACAGGTAAGAAAGACAGCAGTGGGTGGCACGATCAGCGAGAAGTCGAGGAAAAGAGCCGGCGGGTGAGGGCAGGGAGCTGTCTGTGGGGTCAGAAGACCTGAGAAAGGGGGAAAAGGGACTAGCACACAGGAGAAGAAACCTGAGACACTGCAGGGCCTGCAGTGAAGAAACAGGGTGGTTGGGATAAAGGTCAAAATAAAAGCAAAATGGAGACAAATCGTAAACCAGCCTTTTAGAATGTTCAGCCCTGATAAATGAGAAACTACCAAAAGTCCATTTGTCAATCAGTATACAAATGAGGGTCATGCCTTTCTTACTTATCTCTCATTACGTGCCCCCAAATTTCCATATTTCTTTGTCTTTAAATTACATAAAATTTACTGAATAAATTTCCTTAACAAAACCAACCTAAGGTCACTGTGATCAGTAGTTTCAAAATTTCACTATAACTGCAACTGAAAATTATGACACATAATCAACAGACGACCTCTAAAACAACTACTGAATTAAAAAGATAGGATAACATTTGGTATTAAAATCACTGATTTACTTTGTTTTATAGAATAAGGAGCTATAAGAATATAGAATCGTGCCTACAAAAAGGCGATGTGTTTCATGAATAATGAAAAATGGAAATGTGTTCACCAATTTCTTCTCTGCTCATTTTGGTATACTATCAAGTCTGTTAATGTTTTTATAAGTATTTTTTTTGAAACACAATTCCAAGGGTCATCCATGTAAACTGAATTTTGATCTCTAACTCTATGTCACAAATTCAATAGCAGGAGTCCGAAAAAGTAGGATTGATACTGAGTTGAATGAATCAAAATCGTAATTACTGGGGCTGGCCCCGTGGCCGAGTGGTTAAGTTCGCGCGCTCCGCTGCAGGCGGCCCAGTGTTTTGTCGGTTCGAATCCTGGGCGCGGACATCGCACTGCTCATCAAACCACGCTGAGGCAGCATCCCACATGCCACAACTAGAAGGACCCACAACGAAGAATATACAACTATGTACCGGGGGGCTTTGGGGAGAAAAAGGAAAAAAATAAAATTTAAAAAAAAAAATCGTAATTATCAAAGATTATTCAACCCTGTCTATGCTACTCTCCTCCAGTACTGAATTAATTAATTGAATTCTTCTCATACCAGGCATTACTTTGAGTGTTGGAGATAAAGACATCAACAGACAGATGTGGTCCCTGCTCTCAAGAAGCTTCTGTTCTACTGCAGAAACAGAAAAAAACACTCCTGGCAGTGACTCTATCATTCTAAATTGTGGTAAGTCCTGTAAAGGTGAGTGTAGAGTTAAAGGAATAATAAGAAATTGTAACAAAAAGAACTGATTTTGATTGGAGTGTCAAGGAAGCCTCCTCTGAGAAAACGACTTTGAAGATGTGAGAAATGGACAGAGGTTAGCTGAGCGAAGGGAGAAAGTGTTCCCAGCAGTGAGGACACGAGTGGGCAGTTCTGAGGCGGAAGAGAACTCGCTGAGTTCAAAGAACTGAAGAAAGGTGGTGTGGCTGGAGCAGAAGGAGAAGAGGGGAGTGTGGGGAGAGAGGAATTCAGAGGCAATTTTGGGCCATGCTGTGCAGGAATTTGCAGGATATGTTAGGGATTTCGGATTTTAATGTAATGGGAAATAACTAATTGCTTTAAGCACAAGAGCCGTATGATTAATTTTATAAAGATCTATCTCTCTATAACTTGGTTATAGTAAATAGTAAATTACAAAATTAATTATAGTAATTACTAATGACAGTAATTATAAAACTAATTATACTAATTACTAATTATAGTAGTCATAAAACTAATTATAATTCATTTTGTAAAGATCCATCTCTCTATCCTTATTATTCCACCAAAATTACCTTTGCCAGAGTCACTAGTGACCTACAGGGACAATCTTACATGCTCATCCAAGGAGGCAGTGAGTTAGAGCCCTGGCATTCCTTCTTAATTTTTCACCTTCTGCATCTGTTTCCTCATCTACAGAATGGGGATAATAAGGGCAGAGAGTTGTCAAGAGGATTAAATGAGGCAGTTCACACAGACTCAGGGAAGAAAAATGCTTGTATGTAGTAAATGTTCAATAAGCGTTAGCTACTGACACTATTATCTTATTTGACTTCTAAGCAACATTTTGAACATTTAAACACTCACTTTCTTCTACTTGATAACTCATTCTACTGATTTCCCCTGTAGATCTCTGGATGCCTCTTCCTCTACTCAACTTGTAAATGTCTGTTTCTCAACTCACAGCCACAGGCCTTCTACCTCCAACCTCTCTCCTTATGCAATCCCACCCACTCCCATTGCCACGTGCTCACCACCCCTGTTCGTAACATAGTACAGACTTTTCCTGAACTCCAGGCTCAGATCTAATTAGATGCCTTGCACTCATCTCAAATTTGTGGTATAAACCCCCATGCACATTTGTTCTTCTTACAAAGTGCAATGGCCAGAAACAATTTCTGTCATCACCTTCTTTATCACCCCCACATCACCGAAATTGGTTGATGCTTTCTCCAAATTACATCTCAAATCTATGCACTTCTCTCAGTCTCCACAAAAATCACCAGCGACAGTCAGACCTTGCTTGACGACTGCAGAGGTCTCCTAAGCAGCCATCCTGTATCCATCACCAACCCTTTCCATCCTGTATCTATCACCAATCCACAGCAAGACATGAAACATGAAGAGAATTACAACAAGTGGGATGAGGAAGCCAAAATAATCATGTGTATTTCCTATGACACTATCATATATATCCCATTGCTTTCAATGGAAAAACTAATAGAATTAATAAAGTTAGCAATCAGAATCAGTAAGAGAATTTGGTAAAGTAATCAGATACTAAATAAAGACACAAAACTCAAGAGCTTTTCCATATATCAGCAATATTTGCAGCCCTCTGGCTCTCCTCCCACACCCCCTCTTGAAACTCTCACACCTCTCTGTAAGTCGGCTAAGCTGGCTGCAGGGCTTTCCAGACACAGGTGATCCAACCAGAGGTGAGTCGACTAGATTCTCTATACTCAGTGTGGACAGGAGACCCAGTGATCGCAGTTCGCCATTAGCATTGGTCTTACAAAGGCAAGCCAACTGGGGGACAAGGCTGCCATTTTGGAGGGGCCATTTTATACTAAGTTTCCCAAAGAGCAAGGAGAGTCAGGCTGTCAGACAGCAATAGAACAGGGCAGTTTCACAGAAAAGATCGCTCACGCAGCCAGAGAAGAAAAGGGAGCGTGCAGTAGCATCTTGGTTCTTGAAGGCTTTTTAGTGTCTGATTCCAATGTCTCTGAGGCTCAGACACCCTCTGCTATATCCCAAATCTATACATATATTTAACATAAAACCAATCAAAATATCAATGACATTTATTTTTTAGAACTAGGAGAATTGATATTAAGTTCATAAGGAAGACAAAAATAAAAGCAAACTCTTTTTCAACATCTTACTATGTGCCAGGCACTGATTAGAATCCTTTGCATGATGATACCATTTAAGTTTTACACAAACCCAATAAAAGAGGTACCATTATTATTCCCAGTTCAGGGATGAGGAAATCAAAGAGTGGGTAACTATCCAAGTTTAAGCATTTGGCAAGTAGCACTACAAATGGCTAAAAATATGTGAGAAAATATTTTAAAAGAAAAGTAATGAAATTGTACTTCCAGTGCTAGATGCTAAAATATGTTATAAAAACTAAAATAATTAAAATAATGTGCAGCAATGAAGTAATTAGCAGACAGAATACACAACCTTCAAATAATCTTAATATCTAGGAATGAGTATGTGCCAAAGAAGGCACCATGAACAAACGTATAAGGACATTATCAAACGTGATATTGAGGGAAAAGTCGAGTTTCATCATCTTAGAATAGTCAACAAAATAAATTTAGGTGGAAGAAAGGGTTACAATGTGTAAAAACAAAACACAAGCAATCAGAATAGACAGATGTAAGATGTAAGAAGAGACAATGTCAGCTGAGCACAGGAAGAAGAAAATATGAGTGAGTATTTAACTGCTTTCCTGAAAGTATAGGATCTCAAAACAGAAGTAATTTCAAAACAAAGAAAGACCAATTGCCAACCAAGAAATTTAGAATTTCTGTGTATCAATAACAACAAACATTAAAGGCAAACCTTAAGGCGGGAATAATATTTATGACATATATGGCATACGACTGTTATCTTGTGTGTGTGTGCAAACATCTAATGTGATATAGCTAAAGTACAAGAAAGTTTAAAGGAAAATAATATTTTTTGATAAAAAATTTGTGAACATGTAAAAAGTGTAACACTCAAAGCTAATGAGAGTAGAAAAGGATGCAACCACTACTTGTGAATGTGTAAACTGATTTCAAATAAAAGACTTTGGGGAAAGTAATTTGAGTATATGTATCAAGAATCTTAAAAATTTCCATAGTCATCAACCCAATAATCCTAATTCTAGGAATCTAGTTTAAAGGAAGAACAAGAGATGTGTTTAAAGATGCTTGCCAAAGTATGATAATTCTGCCTTATGCGTACTAACTAAAACAAATTAAAAAAAAGAGAAACAAAAACAAATAGGAAAGACTTAAATTTCTAACAAGGAAATGGTCACATAAAATATTATATATCCATATAGTGAAATATTATGTGATCATTAAAAATAATACTTTAAAAGACTATTTCATATTCAAATTAAATAGACTATGAAGTATTACAGACCTCGATGGCTATTTTCCTCTTTTCCATGTCTCTCTCTCTTTTTCAACTATTTTAGCTTTTCTATAACTGCTATTAAAAATGCAGCAACAGAGGGTTAAACATATTTCATATAATGTAGTTATTCACCAGCACTGGAAAGAATTCAGAAAATGACACCCAATCAGCAAAGACTAACGTTAAGCCTCCAGCTCGGCTGTGGGATTGCCATTACACTTCCCAATTGCCTGACACCACAGCTAATTGAAAGTTGGCATGGTTACTCCCATGCCAATTGGTATTGGGCACAGATAAATTGCTGTGATTTTTGAAATCACAGTTATTATTTTACTCCACCTGTTCTGTTCATTTTTCAAGTCAGCTGTCAAATCAAACAAGTAAGTCCTTCTCAAAAGCTGTAGAAGTTTTACGTGTTACCAGGGTAAATGAAACAACTGTATAACACACTGATGTCTGTAGAATTCTACACGGTGAACCAACAGAGAGCCCATAGGAAGTAAGGTGCCACGTCGACAGTTGTTTTAGAGCGCTGGTGGGAAAGCGCTATATTTGTAATAACAATGTTTAACATTCTTGCATTAGTTTTGAATACTAGGCATAATTGCCAAGAAAGCTTTAATAGTGAAATCCTAAAAATACATTTCAACTCTGGCCTGCTTTTTCCAGTTGTTCTGGTCTCAGTTTTACTTTAGCTAAAATTAATAAGCACATGAAACTACGTAAAAATACTAAATCACTTCTTGGTTTAATTATTTGATGCACTGTATTTCTCTATTCCCATTCTAATTAAGAAGCTCATTTTTCTATAATATTTTCCTATTAAAAATAAAGCATCTCTGCTTTCAAATATGAAAAAATCTTTTGACAGTCTCCAAGTCCTACTATGTAAACATAACTTTCAGAATTATACTGCAGGTCATGGGAGAAGGAGAAGAAAGAAGAGAAGTTACTAAATTTATTCAACCTTTTTACCCTGAAGTAGAGTTTATTTTATTAAAATGAGAAAATTTCATATCATTTGTGTTCAGTTTGTTACAGAAATGGCCCCATTTTTCACCCTGCCACCTATCCATCCCCCCGGCAATGGGACCCTGCAGCATATAGCATGAAGAGGTGGCATCTATCTCCCACCCTTCAACCTGGGCTGGGTTTCAACTTGCTTTGGCCAACCTAACATGGCAGAGGAGATGGCAGCTAGTTTCGAGCTGGGGGCCTCGAGAGGCCTCATAGGCTTCTGCTTGCTCTCTTTGGACCCCTGCCTTTCCCTTGAGAACAACACCAGGACAATTGCTGGAGGATGAGAGAGCATTTAGAGTACACATGTTGCCTATCTGAGTCCAACCTAGACTAGCCACCCTCAGCCAAGGCGTCAGCTGAGAAGAGATACATGAGCCAACTCGGACAAGATCAGCTGAGACCAAAGAATCCTGAACCAAGTCCAGTCTAAATTGCTAAGCCACAGAATCATGAGCTAATAGATGAATGTTGTTTTAAGCCACTAAGTTTTGGGGTGATTTATTACACACCAGCAGCTAACTAATATATCTTCTTGTCTCTTGTTTACTTATTTAGAAGGAAAATTAAGAATTATTACTAGGCAAACAAAAAAATTAGAAATAATTATATCTAATCTATTTTTCTTGAAAAAATCAATATTTTAAATATTTTTCATATTTTGGCTGTTGGGGATATTAACATTTATTGAGCACCTTTCACTTATGAGGTACTTATTATTTAACTCCTACAACAATACCATGAGGTAGAAATTATCTTTATTTTATGGAAAATGAGACTGCAGTGAAAAGAGAAGGAGCACGTCCAGATTCTCACAGCTGGCGAGGCACAGCTGGATTGGAACTGGGACACAGGAATACGAGAATCCATTTATTCCATCCTCGGTCGCCATCAGTTCCACAAGGAACTGTCAAGTCTCGGCTCTCTTTGGAGTCGTACTTCAGAAACTGGAAATCCATTTCCTGCTGAATGACCTAGATGCTGCCTTCAGAATGTTCTGAAGAATAGTTTATGCATATTGTAGAGACTTACCCACTTGGGCTTTTTCTCATTCTCTAGCAAATTTTAAATGGCCCAAATATCACAGCTACTTTCACTCTCAACTCTAGTTCATGTGCAATTACCATAACAACAATAGAATGAAAAACTGACTAATGTAAAGTGAAAATATTTTCCAGTGTAAAACGTCTTGAATTATTTGAAGCCATAGTTGTTGTTCCTAGTAGTACACGATTACTATTGATTGCCTGATTGACTATAATCTCATGATATTTAATGCTAGAAGTCAATATTTTAGTTATTTACTGGCAGGTGAAATCATTTGTGGTACTAGTATAAAAATAGACAACTTCTAACTTTGTTATGAATTAAGCATGAAATTTAAATCAATCTATGAGAAATCAATAAAATAGTACTGAATAAATTTCACATCAGGCTCATCAGCCTAGAATTTATGTATCAGGACTGTGTAGGATACGTCACAGATGCTGACACATATTTAAAACTGAAAACAAAAAGCAACAGAATAACAGGAAATGGATTCAGTGCTGCTCTTCAACGTGCACTTGACTAGAAACCAAAATGAATGATGAAGCGATGAAATGGATGGGTAAGGACCTTTCTCTTTCCTCCTCCCACATCTTCCAGAGTGACCAGCAAAGGCGAAGGCTGCCCACCACATGTGAGGTCAACACTGAGCCTAAACAGATTTTACTTCAGGCTGGCCCATGAAAATCTGAATTATGTCACTGGAAAGTCACCTGGTGTTGATTGCTTATGGAAGAAGCACAAAGGACTGGATGCATGGCTTCATTATAAATAACCCCAGAAAGTACTGGAGTAATAAAGTATACTTGCACTCTAACCTAAGTTATAATAAACATTTTAACAATTTATTCATTTAAATATCACATTTTATACAGAATTCTACAATAATATGTGGTTAAATTAGTCAAATAAGAATAGGTATTAGGGGGATGTTTTTCCAGTGGATCTGTCAGGTAAAAATATTTGAAACAGCTATAAAACCAGAGTAATCAATATCTAATATAATTTTCTGCTTTAAAGATCTTATATGTCATTTCAAGACCCAGAAAACACTCTTAACAAGACAACAAGAATCACAAGTCAGTGGAACCTTACAACAACCAGTTTTCTAAAGTTTTACGAGAGGAATTAAAGCAGGATCCAAGTGTATTTGTTAGTTTTGTGGTAGCGCTTATTGTTATTAGTCTAACTCAGAGTGGAAGAAAAGATCAGTAATGAAGATCACAGTAGGTAACGCCCATAAGTGTAAACAAGCATTAGTCAGAACGTGCTTAACCGTGAACTCTCGGCTACAGAATTCATCAAGCGTTGGCACTGTCCACACCTCCTTGAGCTGTGTGGTTCATGAAGAAGGACTCATTTTATTGTTCTTTTTTCTTTTCACTAAACTTAAGAGATCTTCAAGAGGCCAAATCATTTTAATTCCCCAAATGGAAAAGTTCCACACTAGCTGAAACCTCTTAGACCCTTGTCAGGATTCACTACCACATGTGCCCATGTTAACTTAAATGTCACTCTTGAATGGACCAAAACTGACCTCCTTTCAGCTAGAAAATGTAGGAAAAATGTCAGGAAAAGTGTGGCATGAGTAGCAGTTGCCACTGGATGTTTCTCTCTCACAATCAAATGATATTTAACAATAGAGTTCAGCAGAATCAAGTTTAATGCCGAGGAAATAAATTTTTAAATTAGTCAGGGCGTGAATGACAACATAAAAGACTGGCAATTTTAAAAGCAAACTGAATTACATGATTTGAAGCGATTACTTAAAAAGAACGGATGCTATAACCAAGCAGATGCTTACATTTGCTTTTCTCTTTTCTGCTGCTTTTCATAAATGTAACCAAGTAACATTCCTTTTTCACAAAGAGCTAAAGTAAAACCTGGGCTCAGGGTTCAGGAGCGAAGGTCACCTCAATGAACTCCTGCTAGATGGCCTCCATCTAAGGTGATGTGTGACGTTCAGAGTTCAGTTCATGCTTGTACACTTGGTCGTATAACAACGGTTTGGCTGCCCCATCGCTCAGAAGGCTGACGGTTTGGAGACAACTGTCACCTCAAGAGTGGACTCTCCATTTTGTTCACTACTAGGACAGTAACGCTGGAGGAACTGAGGAAAATCCCCCGAGGAAGGGATATTTAAGGCCACTACTATAGAAACAGAGGAGCCAGAATGGAGCCCTCCTCCCTCCGGCCTCATGAGAGATGCTGTTGGAGTGATGCTCGCCTGACTCTGCCCGCCAGGAATGGAGCACTGGGATGGGGGCATTCCTGTCATCTAAAGGATAAACCAGAGCATGGTACACCTGAAAATAGCTGTCTTCTGGGAGAGTCCTGCCAGCTAAGTATCTAATTTTTGAGAGAACAAATGACCCCTTCAAGTAATTTTCATCTCAGGACTGACTTCGCTGGACTGTGTTTGCTCAGGTAATAGATGAGTTTCTGGCCTACATTGCTATAGATCAGGAATACACCTTCAAATGAGGACCCCTATCCTTGTTCAGGTTTCATGGGTTCTTCTCTGGACTAAGGACAGCATGTCTGACATTTGAGGAACCACTTGGTCAGTCTGGTCTAAGAGCTAAGCTGGCCTAAATGCTAGTTTTCTAGCCATATATCACCTGAAAATTATCACATAGTATTTTCTCTTTGACAGTTGATCAACTTCCTTTGTTGATCAGTAGCCATATGCCCTTGGTAGATATGACAACTCTGAACAACGCCTGAATTATTTTATTTTGCAACTAGTGAATGTGTCACTTGAAACAGTCAAATTTTAAAGACAGTGAAGGCCACAAAAAGGTAACTAAAGAAGAAAGGTAGGTCTTATTGTAATTAAGTACCCAGTTTTCCACAAAGAATTGACATTCCAATTACATTGTCTTGTTCAGGAAAAAATTATGTTCTATGCAGTCCAAGATCTCATGCTGGTGTCACACAAAAGTGAGTGCTACATGTACTTTTCCTGTTTAACTCTAATCTAGAAACAAAAAGTGTCTAATCTAGAAACAAAAAGATGACCTCAATTATTTATCTTATGGAAAAATACACATGGTCATAGATCAGAATACACAGCATGTAACACTGAAAAACCCCAAATATTTGATATATGGTAAGTAATCATCAAAGCCAGAAGATTTTTTTTTAACACAAAGGTTATTATGTCAATATTACATTTGACTATAAACCATTTGAATTGTAATTCTCAAGACTGTCTACTATTTGATGCTTTATTTCTTCCTGATATCTCAATCATTCTCCATAAATATTTTCACCTTACATTAAAATTGACTATTTGAAGGCAACAGTTAATAGATATGAGGAATTAGAAGGAAAATCTTTGAAGCCAAATATACTGAACGTTTTTCTATATCTCACAGCCTGTGTGGGGGATCAGAATGGGCCACCCTGAAAAGTGTCTCTTTGGCTTGATTAATTTTAAGAAAAAAAGACTCTGAAAGAAACTTTGACATAACCCTCTCCCCTGCAATGGCCTAAAAGAATTTAAAACAGAATGGCCTGCTCCAGGAAGGAGCTAATACCTTAAGATGACTGTAAGGTCAGGTGAAATGTGTCTCCCAGGTCACATTGTCTGTAGTTGGCCCATTCACATTTCCGTGTCCACGTAAATTGCCTTCCTCCCCTCTGAAATCCCAGACCAACCCCCTCAACATCCTCCTTTGTCTTTAGCTGAGGAGGGTATTTAAGACGAGAGCCTCTGCCATTTTGGTGAGTTGCTCAGTTTTCCTGAGTCTCTCTCATGTAGACATGTTATAAAGCTTTGTTTGATTTTCTCCTGTTATTCTGTCTCATGTCAATTTAATTCATAGCCTGGCCAGAAGGACCCAGAGTGGGTAGAGGAAATGTCTTCCTCCCCTACACCTGTGAAAATATATTTATTACCGAGCAATATCAACTATATATATAAAATATCAAAATAACCACTGAGATATTAGTGAGATGGTGACTTGAAGTTACAGAGAAATATATCTGTTTTCCTTGCTTATTCTCACTTATTTCTACAGGTAAAGTCCCATTAATAAAACAGGAATAGGCGTAAATAAAGCATTTATTTAAAGGCATGGCCTTGTGATGACTGTTATTCTAAAGCAAAAATATTCAAGAGATTCCTAAAAAGAGAGATCCACTTTCAAAAAGTAGACATCACTTGATGGAGTTCTCCTCAATTATATGATTGCTATACGGCTCTCCTTTTTTCTCCCTCACAGTTTTATGAGAAAAAGTAATTGGCAAGTAGCTTACAACACATGTAATCTGTCTGATAATTATAATAGATGCTCATTGTGTCTATAAATACTCAATGATCACTGCCCAGACTAACTGCAGGCACCACAGTCTAATTGGAGATGCTCCCTCCCCTTCCCGCCCCCCTCTCGCCCTCCAATTACAGGACATTTCAAGAAACAAAGGAATGATACTCTGTTTGTTCTATTTAAAAGTAAAACTAGACTTATGAATTGCAGAAGGGTTCAAATGATTGTCTGGCAGGAAATTTTGGATGCTGAGGCACTTCTATTCTCTGTACTTTCAGCAGAAAGCTGACAATTTGTAAAACAATGGTTGCTTGAACATTGCCTTAACTGCTTCTCTCGCTCCAGTCTGCAGCCCTCTCCACACAGCATTCAGTCTCTGCCTCTGAGACTGGTAACCAGTAACCCTGCGGGGCTGAAGGCATTCACTATAACTAGATCTGGGATATTGCACAGTCCTTGTGGTCTTCCCTACTTCTTGCCTCTATCTTTCAAACCATCCCTTTATTAAGCTCTTTCAAACTATTCTGAGTGTGCCATCTCTTTTCTATTGGACCCTGACAATTTACAGTTAGTTCTTTTTATTTGTTTCCTCGGGAAAAATTCCACTGATACACCAGGTGTACATACAAACACAGCATTTATTTAAAGACTTGGAAACAGTGTATCAATGATGTTATAACACAAAACCATAATGCTCAATAAATGTTCGAATCATTTATATATCAATGGAATGTATTTAACTAGAAATATCTAGATATAACTACCATTCAATCAAATTTTGAAATATTTCTGACAATCATCAAGATATTGTCTACCTTAAGTGAAGCAGATATTTTAAATTATTTCTACAAATTTATTAAATTGCTTATGTGGAAAGCATAAAACAAGTTAGATATTCCACCTCAAAATATTTTCAAGAACACAATTTATTTTTACAGACGTGTATGTAAAGAGAAATATTTACCTTTTCACCGATTGCTCCTTTGCTGCCTTCTAAACCTTGCTCTCCCTGTGGAAGAGGAATATGAGATGTAAAGAGATAGGCACACAACTTTTCACACGTTATTAATAATAATAATGATGTTTCCAATAATGAAAAAATCAGTAGTTATAAATAAAAACCATTTCTAATATGTAAACTCCAAACCAGTATTAAGTTACATAAAATTTATATATTCCTAAATACTAAAGGAACAACTTTCTAGGGTACAAGCGACATCACTACTTCCAATGCAATTCAGTCTTCATCAACCTGAATTCCTCTGTATACAGCATCTTTCTCATAGGTGTTTTGAGAGTTGAAGGCATCGAGACAGTGCCTGGCATAGACTAAGTTAGCCATTATTGTCATTATTCCTATTCCTACTTATTTCACCAGATCCAGTAGGAACACCCTCTCAGGCTGACTTCTGTAGAACACCGTTCCAGCGAGAGCTGTGTGATGAACGAGTTCAGGCTGGAACCCCAGGGTTCTGGCTCCAGCTCTGACACCAGCACCATGCCCCTCACCACCCAGATCTCCCGCCGCTCAGTCACAGAAAGCGGACTGGCTCTCAAGCACCATATTTATTCCAAAAGGTTTAAGTTCTCTGTTCTTCAACTAAACTGTCTCTGATTTGATAAGCTTATTTTCCCACTTAATTCTGTACAGATACTTATAGTACTGATGTTTCATTCATACAGTCAACAAATATTCATTGAACACCAAACATATGTCAGGCGCTCGCGACAACGTAGTCAGCAGGTGAGTGTGGGGGATGGGGCATACTCACTCCTCCGCCCAAAAGGAACCCTGGGTCAACATTCCCTGAGTGCACTGAGACGGGGGAAGGGTGCCTTATCTCTAGGTTTTCCTGTAATGCTTCAACAAGGGGACGCTTAATATAATTAAAATTCATATGTTAGAAAAAAATGCCAGCTTTTTACTATATGCAGAGTCTTTGTGCATATATCATATATAATGTATATAATCAAATACATGTGTATGCGTATATGTACACACACACATGATTAAATAATTATTTCTGCTTCATCTACCCTCAAAAAAGCTACCAGGAAAGAAAATAGGTTAGTATTTGGGTATATTTGCCACTGAATGCATGGTCTTTTTTCCTACCGTTTTTCCTAAAATATAGGCTTTAACTGATCTGTTAATTCGAGCTGATATTGAAGCTGCTAAACGCCCCCAGTACATCAGCCACAATGTCAGCATGATGCAGCCACCACAAACAGCTGCTGGAAAGTCCAAAGCTATTTCCCAGCAGATAAATCTGCACATCCCTTGGCTTGCAACTCGACTCGCAGATGCAGCACATCCTGTGTCAATGGGTTTTGTCTAGAATTGCTGTGAAAACATTCAGAAGCTTGCCATTTCATCACTGCCAGTTCCATCTTATTATCTTTATCAAGCCAAGTAAAGGAAGTATTTTCAAAAGCTGTAACTATATATAAGTGCATATCTTTTTTCATGGTAATTTTTAGCTACAGAGAAAAACCTGGAAGCAATAGTAACTTCTGGCATCTTGTTGTTAAGACCTGTAAAACTTCTCCAGAGCATGGATATGACACGCTTGCCTCTGGCAGGCATCTAATCTTGCATCATAAAGCTCTCCCCTGTGGGGGGATTATCTGGGTGGTATGGTGACAGCTGGCCCCACCTGAAGTGGCTCCCCAGCCCTCCAGGAAACGAGTAGACCAGTCTCTGTGTTTCCAGCAATGCTGCCACATACAGTCACACTCCTTCCCAGGAGGAGAAGGCCGCCCTTGGACAGTAAAAGGGTACAGACGAAGTTCCCCTTGGTAAAGACAAAGACACTAGGCACAGAAAGAAGCAACCTAGTCACTGTACAAATCCTTATTTATTATGAATTAGTCATTCTGAAAGAAAGATATTTTTGGAAGAGATTAGTTGTACCATCTCTGCAACATTCAATATTTTCTGTCATTATAACTGTTATGTTTAACCCAATCTGGGATTAAAAGAAGGATAAACAAGAAATAACAATATACAGTCAAAGAGAGTAAAAACCACTCCATTCTTCAATTTAGACTCTGATTCATGGCAGAGAAAACATTTCCAGAGCAGCTCTGTGCACTCCCACGGCCCCCGGAAGTACGGCTGCTGACTTCTCTGGAGAAGCACCTTGCCCAAGCTCTCGGACGGAGCCCCCTCCTTGAGTGGTCCCTTTGGGAAGGGATTGCTTCCAGGGGTTCTCTTTGGAAAGACTGGTTAGTGGCTTTCTAAAGAGTCTTTTAGGGAATTCAGTTTCATTAAATACATTTTCTGAATCTTCACCATATTATGTGCGAATTCAATTTTCAAGATGTTAAAATTCTTAATGTATGTGAAACATTCAAAACCTCTTTACCTTTTGACCAGGTAAGCCTGGAGCTCCATGTAAACCATTTTCACCCTAAAAGAAGCACACAGAATAAATTTTATTATCCATAAAAAACAAACGAATAAAGACATTTTTGCAGTCTTTAAGAACTCGCTGTGCCGAATGTCAGTCAGGCGCAGGGCTTCCTGCTGACCCCGTCCTCCCACACCTGCAGCTTTAGGACTTCAACTTAAGAATAAGGAAACGGACGCTCTGAGAGGTTCAGTAACAGGCTCAAGGTTGCCCACCCAACCAGTAGCATTACCTGGGATTTGAGTTGAGGGCTGTCTAACTCCACGGCCCATGGTGCCCCACATGCTATGTAGTACCCTACTGCATTTTCTCTTTTTCAAACCCCTGGGCAATGTTAAAGTCTGACTTAGGCTTTTTATGGGCAGGCACTGTTCTTACAACAAACCTATTGGGTAGATACTATTATAACCACCTTATTACAGATAGGAGATAGAGCTGGTATTGTTCAAACTCACTCACTTCAGCTCTGTGCCCTAACCACCTCCCTACACTGTCTTATGGAAAAGATTTAATTCTGGCTATAAGTGACCTTATCTAAAAAGTGAATATATATGCATATAATATATATATATATATGAGCATGCTGACTTTCTTGCTCATGTCTGTTGGTTGCCTTTAAATCAATTTTGAAGACTTAATGCCATTTTCCTCGAAACAATTACTTAGGAGAATTTTTAGTTCATCTGGTTCCTATCTTGGAGAGAAAGGTTTTCAGCAGATGCTCATTGGTTTCCACTACTGTACTTCACAGGTCATCGCTTTGACAAGCCTGGTTTGTAAACAGCACACCCACTAGAAGGAAATACTCTTGGGAGGGTGTGCATATTCTCAGTGGAGTCTTAGGAACTTAGCTACTTATAGGAATTGACTTAAGCTTCTGAGTTTCCAGATTTAGACAGCTCAAAATAATTGACAATTCTATGGGCCTCCTTTATTTCTAGCAAACATTTATAATTCATTCGTAAGACAACAGTTTTTTAAGCATTACCTAGAATGAAGTTAGATATCATTTCTCAGAACTTTTAAATAAAATTCAAATATGTAAAGAAAAAATCAATTCTTCAAAATTTAAAATAGCAACAATATATTTTGTCTAAATCTAAAGAGATTTTTATTATTTTATTAACAAACACATTTTGGAAAGTTTTCGTCATTTTTGCTGGAGGTGTACATGCACACATACTATTTTAAAGATGAAGGCTGTTCTTAAATTATCTATGTATTCCACAGTATAACCATCATCATCACGGAACACACTAAACACTAAAAGCAAAACTTTGCTGCTGAATGTAATTGTGTTGAAGCATCAATGAAATGCAACATACTCATCTACGTAATAAATATATTTCTGTGACTTTAAAAAATTGTTATAGTTCGAGACCTCAGGCATCCCACAAATGTATTAGAAACTTCCCATTTCATCTGGTAAAGTGAGAGTAAAAGCACATTAAGTATTTGACACCAGGGAACATTCTGTGCAAATTGAGCTTCTGTTACTCATCACAGAAGTATGTCCACTTGTCCATAGGAGCAGAATTATTTTCATCGGTTGGTCCAATATAATGTTTTCTATCATATTACAAGTGACACACGATAACGAGATGTGGCGTGTAATCCAGTAAAGCACACTGATACAGTGTACATGCCAAAAATACTTTTTGGAAAAAAAAAAGTAGTGACAGCACCTCTTTCTCTTTTTCTTTGTTCACAGCCCACTCCCATGCAGTATGTGCTCCACACACTGGCACTTTTAAAGTCCCACCTCGGGCTAGGTCAGAAACGCTGTTAATGGGTACCAAAAATCTCTAAAGCTATGATATGAAGACTGTTTCACTCTCTAGTGGACACAGCTTTCACGATTATTGTAAATAAAATGTTATGTTTTCCTATGGCCAGTGCTAATTGGTCCCCGCTCTTTCCTGCCTAAGAATTTGTTTTGTAAACATAATTCTAAACCCCAAGATAACTAGCAGACACTACTGATTACTCTCACAGGAAATGAGTCAGCTCCACGCAACACACCAAGCTGTGGGAGATTTGGAGATTTTGAGCGGACTCTTTCGAAACTGAAAGTTTGTAACTTTGGTATTCAGAAACCCATTTATCTACTTCTCACTGATTTTCTAGAAGTTATCACAGATAACCTACTTAGAAACTTATAATCATTTAAAATCATTTGTCATTTTTCCAGTCCCTGAAGGATAAATTAGCCTATTTGTTTTTGTCTCTATCTTAAAAAAAAAAAGAAAACAATTTATTAAGCAGCATAAAAATTAAAGAAGAAAATAGTCTCAAAGAGCAAAATTTTATTTGATTAGTGAATGATACTGTTTCTATCAGCACTTTCTCCCAAACCTAATTTTAACGTGAACAGAACGAGTCTTTCTTTACGCTCCCTCAATCGCAGGGTCAAACCTTTCACGCCCCATGCAGCTTCGGGGCAAACTGCCTTCCAGCTACCACACAAACGCCTGCCTAGAATTACTGGAGGGCAGGCATTAGTTGCTTTTCCTGAACTTTTTTTAACATCTGTTGCCAATTCTTTTTTTTTTTTTTTCTTCTCCTCCCCAAAGCCCCCCAGTACATAGTTGTATATTCTAGTTGTAGGTCCCTCTGGTTGTACTGTGTGGGACGCCACCTCAGCATGGCCTAATGAGTGGTGCCATGTCCGCCCCCAGGATCCGAACCGGCGAAACTCCAGGCTACCGAACCAGAGCGCAAGAACTTAACCCCTGGGCCACAGGGCCAGTCCCGTCCTGAACTTCTTGCTCTCCTTCTTTCCTCTCAGTCTCAGCACAAGGAAGGAATAAAAAGCTTCTCCTTTGGCTTCCAATCAATATTTTAGCCCATTATGGAAAGAAAATTACAATCAATGTTTCCCATGGTTTCCATAAAACTTTCAAACCTTGTTTCTGAGGCATATACTTTCTATTACAGGTTTATCCATCAAAGGGCCTTTCCTGTGATACATTCAACCTGCAGACGGGCAAATGAATGAGTCTGTGTATGGGCAAATGAATGAGTCTGTGTAATATCAAGCAGGGCAACATCTAACATTGCTGCTGATACATCGTTGCCATGTTATTGCTTGTATTGTATTGTATTGTATTGTATTGCATTGCATTATGTATTGTAAGACATAGCATGTCTTCAACTTTACAGAGCAATCCAGAGTACCCTTTCCAGAATTCAAAGTAACATTTTTGAGAAGGTTTTGGAAAAAATTAGTGATTTAGGGCCAGCTGGTGGCTTTCTGAAAAACTAATTGAAGGATTTCATTTAACTTCCTTTTTATTTATTTATTTTTTAATTTTAATTTTCTTTGGTGAGGAAGATTATCCCTGAGCTGACATCTGTGCCAATCTTCCCCTATTTCGTATGCGGGTTACCACCACAGCATGGCTTGATGAGCACTGTGTAGGTCCAAGCCCAGGAATGGAACATGCAAACCGCAGGCTGTGGAAGTGGAACATGCAAATTTACTACACCACCGGGCTGGCTCCTCACCTCCTTTTTATTACTGTACATTTCCCTGAAATAAGTACAGCTGGACATACGAAAAAAAAGATTAGTTTTCCTGAGTCCTTTGACATTGGAATCAATGTCTTCTCTTATGTAGGAAAATACACATTGTCTGGAGGACGCTGAATGGAATCACGCTCCTCAGGGCTACAGTTGGCAAACCTGGTGCCAACGAGACCAAGCAAAGGAAGGCAGACTAAGCAGGTAAATGAAAATTTGCTAATAACTAGACCTAAGCACTGAAAACACAAAGTTCTATGCTATGTTCTAATGATTTTTTTCTTTAAAAAGTTAGCATTTAGCCTTTGATTAAAAAGTCTGAGATCATATTATAACAATGTTTGCATATTAAAACGTTCAATTTGACCAATCATTTCACTTAGAGCATGTTTTCCAGGAACATGATCTTCTGTATGAACTGAATGTACTCTTGGAAATACAGCAATATTTCCCCACTAATTAATTCATGTTCATTAAGAGAAAATTTACTTAAATTGAATGTGGGGTGAAATAGCTGGAGAAACACCTGAGGTGGGATGCCAGAATTCTAGCATGAAAACTGATGCAAGAGGCAGCTAAAAGTAAATCTGAGTTTGATTTTGTGTATCACTAACTTGACCTCTGCATTTCTGACTACAGCCCTGCTTTATGCAGGCAGTAATCTTCAGAAATGGAATTTTTGTATGGTTCTTAAATTGTTGGCACTCAATTAAATATTTCAGGAAAAAATAAAATATAGATCTCCTATTTTTTCAGATATCCCATCTAGTCTGAGTCCTTTTATTCTGGGCAGGAGTATTTTTTCCATCTATTTTCTGGGACTTCATTCCAAGAAATAAATTGTCAAGTTAAAAAAATATATACTGCATAGGGTTTAAAACTTCAAACTTTTGAATTCTTTGTATTCGCTGGATCTTTAATGCAGCTAATACATGGGGATATATTATCACTTTTATGCTCAGGATAAGGCAAATATAAAACATTCTTAATCATAAAATGAACAATACCCTATTGTTACTTATTCTTATGGGTCCTTTCAAAGAGGGGAAAACCAGCCCACCAAAGGTCATACCTGGTGGATCCATGTCTGAATCATAGTATTGTACATATGGGGAGTTAGAAGCAGCTGAACCCAGCGTCTACTCTCTCAAAAACTACTGACCTGAGTGTGTGGGGACACAGTACATGCAGGTGCAGATACCCAGAAAGCAAGCAGGATGGGTATTCTTAAACAGAAGGACATGTGTAAATTCATATACTTATGTCCACCATCTCCACCACAGAATGTGTTGAGGTGCTGATTCTACTGAAAGCTTCTTAAAATCAGGCACTTTTGCTGCTTAATTTGCTTTGTGGAGAGTAAAATGAAACAATTCTCTATGTGGATACTGAAACAATGCTTTCTGAACCCAAATTAACCCTCCCCAAATTACTACCTATTGGTCTCATTTCACACGGGAAAAAATATCTAATGGGTCTTGTATATGACATCCCTTTGTGTCACGATCAAACCTATTCAGTAAACCAATCATTTTTCAAATGACAGGTCAGAGTCCCTTAATATCATAGTTACTGTTCTCTGGGCACCCACTGGTCAGCCAATATGTCTTTTAAAATGTGGCATTCAGAATTCAACACACCACTCCAGAAATGGTCTCACTCCCACAGAATAGAGAGCAGGACTGTCATACACACACTCACACACACACACACACACCTCATTCTGGACACTATACAGTACATCTACTAATACCACTTGCTTTTTTAAAGTTAGATTGTTCATGTATACGTTGAGCTTCTAGTCAACTACAACCATAAAGTCTTCCTTTCAAAAGGAATACATTTTATAAGCCTTTTTCAAATTAATTGAATGCAAATTATACTGAGTTATTCAAATAAAAAGTAAAAAACAAATAATTCTGAACCGATTTGGAGAGGGAAACGTTTCTTTCCATCTACAGTGAAGTTAGGGAGCTGAGCCTTGGCCAATGTTGTATAATCCATTAAAAAATTTGGGCTTCTATATAATTGTGATGATTTTCTTAAAATGGATCTGTCAAGAACAAATGTTTGGGCTTTTCACTTTATTGTGAGACTACCTGTAAGACAGTCTTTAAGTAAACTTGAAGCTTCATAAAAGTACTAGAAAATAGAAGAGGTTTAATGTGTATCATCTACTGAAATATCTGAAGTAGAGTAAGTGACATCTGAATCAAGTATTCTAACAAGGGAAAGATGATTTAAGATATAAAGAGAAGGACAGTGTCATCGGTAAGCTCCTAATTGAGCACAGTGAGATACCAGTAACTGCAAACTATTTCCTGTCTGAAGTATTCCTCGTGATGAGTAATTTATAGTCCTGCTCCATATCAATTACTTCTACTGGAGCTGAAAGGCACTAAGTCATTGGTTACTTATCTTTAGCCCTGAAGTAAATGGTTGTGAAGATACGGAGAAAGAACATGCCTTAGCAATGCTGTAAGAATGTCAGGAGATTTTCAAACCTAGTTCAGAGAAAAAGAAGTTTGATGCCAGAGAGAGAAGGGAGAGGACAATTTCTCCCAGAGAAAGGGAAGCAATTCTGAAGCTGTAAATAGTTCTCTCTATTATATTTTATTCCAGGAAGCAACATCTGTGAGCTCTGCCAGGTAGATGAGAGATTCTGCTGTCCTCCCGTCTCCCTGAAGTACGCCTTTGAAAAAAGGACAGAAGATGTGCACTGAAGCATCGCTGCCAGGGGGCTCTTCCCAATCCTTCCTAGCACAGCTTCCTAACAATCATCCTCTATTTCTCTTCTCTATTGGCCCGGGGCTAAGTCCCCCTGAGTTCCGAACAACTCAACAAATGTTTATCCAGAACCAAGCTGGTGCCATATGCTGGACCAGGTGCCGGGCTTCCAGCAATGAGAGAGATACCAAGTCTTTGTTCTCCAGGAGCTTATGCTGGGGACAAAGGCACAAACTACCTTGGGAATGCGAATAACGTGCTATGTGGGGAGAGCGAAGGGGCCATTAATTCTGCCTGGTGGCCAGGAGGACTTCATGAAAAAGATGCAATTTTTCTTGAGCTTTGAATTTGGTAATCCGTGAAAATGCAGGGATGGTGGGAGGGAAGAAAGACACCAATTGTCTGTAATCATCCTCTCGAATCTTCTACTCTTTCCTAACAGGTTCCTTCAGTCCCTTACACTGGCTCTGGCTATCCCTCACTTGGCTAAATGCTCCTTTAGACAGAGCCGCTTTAAGAAAACTTCAATATTTGAAACTGTAGATGTCTTTAAATTCACTGTTGAGTATCTCAGCAACCTACACCAAGAATAAAATAATCAGACACTAAGCTATGCAAAGGAACAGAGTGTGTGTGATCTTTTTATGGCAATATTTTAATATTTATGTGCTAGATTCTCATAGTGAATTAAACCAAATAGGAACATTAGCAGACTAGGTTCTTGAAATCTGGCTAACTGTTGAGCAAATAAAAGTCAAGTGCCTGGTGCCAAATCCATTGCATGTGTTGGGCTTGTCATCCATCTGTTGTGTTCTCTGCCAACTGCTCGACTTGGGGTACGAGTGGAAGGCATTAGAAGGGAACAAGAAACCATTAAGAAATAAAATCAAGTGCAGAGGGAGCAGGTTTCTTTTCTTTTCCTGTCCTTCTATTACCTCTGTCCTTCTCATTTTCCTGCTCATTTTCGTGCTGTATTGTATCAATCTACTGCCCACAGATAAGGTGATTAAATGAGACTTACTCCCTGTAAAGGCAGTCATTTTTTCACTGATAATTCAAGTATCATTCTTGTAACTTTAGTAAGTGGAGCCGACAAGTAGGTTGATAAAACTGTTTTCTTTGTGGTCATTTTTTCTGTGAATATTGGTTATGAGAAAAAGTTCAATCCTATATCCAGATTTGACGTTACCTTCATTCATTGCAGAATATTCTGAAATATAGGCGTATAGAAGTGATTCTTTGTTTAAGAGGTATTTTCTCTAACATATAGCTCATACGTTTTTTAAAAATAAATCTTGACAATTTCATAGTAAGGAACTGTCCCATTGTTAGGAAAAAGCTGGGTTGTCCATTTTTTTCTTCGCATGTAGTGTTTTGATTCCTACAATAAATTGTCACAAGTATTTTAATATTTTTTTAAACTTGGGAGGAACTCTGAAGTTAATCTTAATTCTGAATTTCAATGGAAAATTAGATGAAACTGGATAACACAGAGAGAAAGTCGACTCACAAAACAAAATTATCCAGCTTTTCAATAAACGCCTGTAAGTTTCTGAGTCCCCGAGGCATTAATGCTACATCTGGACCAGGACTGGAGGAGAGTTCATTATAATTCACAACAGCTACCAGCTTTGTCTGCACTTTCATAAACTGTTGCAGCATCTGCCTTGATTTCCTGAAGCTACAGTCTTCTCATAAAACATCTTTTTAAGGGAAAATTGAGATTTAAAGATCATAGTCATTTCATTTTCCAACAGAAAAGAAATACAAAGACTGTTAGGGAATGACGGATCTTCCCAGTTCAGTTTCAGCCCTCTGCAGAGACTGAGGGCTTCAGAGGTTATGGAGAAAAGCCCCGTCACACCAAGCACCTCATAAAGAGAGTAGTCAGCCCAGCTGTTTTTAAGACATGCAACTTGGCAACTCTCTCATTGTGTTATCAGATATACTTCCTAAGTGCCTTAATGCATATGGCTTCTTACCTCTAAAAGTTCAATTTTTTTTTAATAAAGTGACAGTACTAAGTCAAACACTTTTTGATCAAGTGAATTTATGATATTCAATATATATATGATATCGATATTATATATGATATTATATATATAATTATATATATACACATATATATATACACACACACATATATATATACACACATATATATCAAAAGCTCATTTGGTGGAGAACATAAAGAGAGAAGTTTCCAAGTTAGGTGTTGAGGTACAGTTAATCTGGAGAGTGCGGCCGTGATTGACCTGCCTGGAGGTGGGTGTGCAGGACAGATAAGGGTCTCCAGAGAGTCAGGTGTGGAAAGTTTGAAAGTATATTTCAAATACAATTTTAAATTTGAAAACCAAACAAAATAAAACCATATTGTTTTCATCATGCTTATTTCAGAAGGTGAAGCTAGACAAAATCTTTCCATTTGGTGAAAAAACATATGATGATGCTTGTTAATAGGTGGATGCCATTTTCCGAGGAATGGGAGAGTCAGACTATCTAAGGTTAGGCAGACTTTAGAAAGGGTCCATAGATCTAAAGAGAAGGCACAGAGCCCTCCCTGGAGCAGTAGGCAGCCCTGTGCAGTTTCCTCTCTAGGCTGCAGGCAAAGAATTTAAGACCTAATTCAGAACTGTCTGTGCAAAGGAAATCTGGACCCTTGAGGGGCCATTCACATGATGTAACATGATCACGGTGCAAGAACTATGCATTCCTAGGGGATAAAGATTCAAACCCTGACTCCACTATTTGTTAACTATGAAACTTTGGCAATGTTTTTATTCTCTCTAGATCTCAGTTTCTTAAGCTGTGAAGTAGGATGAATCCTACCTCATAGAGATATGGTGAGGAATGAATGAAATAATGTAAAGAAGTCTCTTGATAGCATTTGGCACATAGTAATTATTGGGTAAGTGGCTGCTATTATTATTATTGTAAAAGTTTATACTCATAAACAATTCATTTAAGTAGAAAATTCATTGGTTTGCTAACATTCAGTTTGTTGTTAGAGGTCAAAATTATCTAAAATATGTGACTTTTAAAATTTCTACTAGATATATTTTGAATAAATAATATAAATTCCTTCAAATGAGTTTTAATTTAGTTTCATAGTAAGTCAGAGTTTAGAAAAATAGAATCATTAAACTGTTTTCTTTAAAATTATATCTATTGTTTACCAAATATTTATATATCAGGCACTGAGCTGGCACTTTCATGAATAATCTCATTTAATCTTTAAGACAAAACTAGAAGTAGGTACAATATAATTCCGATTTTATGAAGGAGAAAACTTAGAAGGAACCAAGAGACATGCCCCAAATTACACAGAGTGAGTTTTTGAGCTGGGATTCCAACCCAGGCACCTAACTCTGAGTACTCGCTATTTGAAGGGTACAATAATGAAGGCTACCGTTTACCGCATTCTGACTCCATGAGAAGGAAAATTAAGTGTGTACGAAAAGTTTTCCCATTAAAATAACATCAGGACAAACTTTAAGTAATTCAGCAGACACAAAAATTGGTTTTAGCATAAATTAGCCTCTATATGTATTCAATTTTTACTATAGTATTATTAGGATTAAGATTATTGGAAAATAATTATTCCTATTTTTAAAAATATCCCCACTTCTCAAAAAACATATCTGACACATGACATACGTACGTGAAATAGAGAATGAGGCCATTTTTCTTTTGAAATGCTCAGGTGATGAAGGCAAGGACTCTTGGAGGGTTACGTCTGGAGGTAACCCAGTGAGCAGGACTTGCTCCCAGTGTTCAAATCCTCATCTCCTTTTCCCCTGCACACCACAAGGCTGCGAGTTGTGAGTGCATGCATGCATCTGTGTGTCTGCATGTGTGCGTGTGTGCACATGCCGGTGTGGGATCTTGTGCATAAAGTTACTCACTTCTCTCGAAAACTGGACCATCCAATTTACTCATTTTGACTGAGAGTGGCTTCTGTCCAACCAAGCTTACCAGAAGTCACCAGTGACTAATAACTAACAACACTTGCTATATAGAAGAGATTTCCCTATACGAACCCAGAGCAGAAATATAGCAAATCTCTTAGGCAAAATCCTAGCTGTGGGAACAAATGTAGAGGGACAGTGATTTTTCGGCAGTGTGTGGGCAGGGAGGCTGTATCTGTCAGGTCCGAATGCCTCGTGCAAGTCTGAAGGCGGCGATGAGTGTTACAATCACACAAGAACATAACTAAATGCTACGGTTCTTAACCCTCGAAGTCTCCACGACTCCATATTCCATAAACTGATTTCATAATATAGCGTTGTTGACTGAACCATTTTTCTCCTGGGCCTAAGAAAAAAATGCCACCTCAGTAAACTAATAATTTGTTTGTTTGACTCAAAGGAATTTACTGTTGTCACCTAGCCAAACTTCAAAGTGTAGGTTTGTCTTAGAATAATGGGATTTATATGCAAATCTCTTAATTTATTACTGTATCACATTAGTTGTAAGTATAAAGTGCAGCTAATATACAAATTCTATTCTACACTGCTCAGAATGTGCTTTACTCCATTAATATAAATCAGTTTTCTAGTTTAAATATTAACCCTTAAAAAGTAAAAAAACTTAACTTTCAGAATATTATACCTGAGATACATGTTCTATCGCACTTTGCATATGCTCTTGTTCCAAGTGAGACAATTCATCTTTTTTTTTTGTTTTATCTTCTGACAGAACTCTTAAATACTTCTAATTCTAAGAAAAAGAACCCCACAAAGCATTACAAATGCTGAGAAGCAGAATCAAAGTGAAGCTTGGGGTTGCTGCACGAAGACCCTGAGAGGAGTGTGAGTTGCATAAAGCCCACTGTGGGTGTCAGAGCCCTGAGGACACACTGCACTCCAAGAACTAATCATTTTTCTTTGGAAACTTACCCAGGAAATTCAATCAAATTATTCTCATCATAAAACGACGGAAGTACTTTCCCCCAAACATAAGTGCTCATCTTTACAACTATAATTTAAAAATTTTGAAATTTTAAAAATTAAAAAAATTTGATATATCTTCATTGGAGTCAAATATTTAAAACTTATTAACCGTGCCATCAGATATCAATAGCTTTCTTGTTGTTTTAATTTTGTATATATTCATTAGAGTTGTTTTAAATAAATGGTAACCTGTGGATTATCAGAGTGAGAAAGACACACCTGAGGTGACGTTTCTTCACTTATGAATGTACATCCCTTTAAGAGCTAAATGAAGCGACAAGTTAGAAGCAGACCTGGCACCACCAGTGACTGTGACCTTGAGGAGAGGATGTGGTCAAAAACTCAGTGATTCTACAGAAACTGGGAGGGTATTAGCCACCAAGGAGGGTCTCTGACTGAAACCAGGATGTAGGAGCTCACGTGGCCTGAGCCCACGTCCAGCACCACCGGAAGCTGCCCCAATTCTCTCACTGTCTGTAACGCTACTGACTCAGGTAGATTAGACCCAAAGAAAACTGCTTGAGCAAACTTGCACCAGTTTTAGAACAGCCCAGATACACCTTCTCCTCTAGCACGTCAGCTTTCAATTTCCCTGGAAACGGTGTCTTCACATAGACCCTGGAGCTCACTGAGTTTGTGAGACTCTCTCCAGCACCATTTGACAAGACGGGCCCCAAGGGCTGAGGTTCCCAGTTCCCAGAATTACGAGCTCCAATTGGCTTATTCCTTTATAGTCGCTGAACTTTTACTTTAAGTGGAGCGTAGGATGAATCACCACACACAATTCTTTCTACAAACCTGGGCTTCTAAGAAAAGAAACAGAAACTTTAATTCTGAGTGGTGCTTGTCTCAGCAGCCCTGTGTCCTGCTCCAGTTCCTTCACTCTGTCCCAAATGCCCTCTCTTTTCAAAGAAACTCTATTTTTTTTTAGAGAATTTCTTGATGTGTCCATTGAACTTTCTAGCCTGTGCTTTCTTATCTCACCATGCTTGACTAGGGTGGATCTGGTCAACTTTTGATGGGGTCAAGCCTGTTGATTGTTTCATCTAGTCCTTGTGTTGAAGCCAGGCTGTTGACAGCACCTTTCCAGGACCCCCGTCCACAGCCAATCAGAAGCAGTTCATACCTGCTTTTCACAAATAGGATCCAAGAGATGTCTCTTTGGAGAATGGAAATTAATGGTATTTTACACTACTCTTAGTAAATTCTGGTTTAAAATATTCTAGGGTAATTTTATCCTGCTTTCCCATAATTCATCGTGTAAATGTATATAAATCTTACTCTACATCCCACAATAAAGAAGTCCAATGATCTATTTTACAGTCCAAGTACTCCAGTGATTCTGTATTTGGCTTAAAAAATAAAAGTTTTCTACACCTCAGCCCCAAAGACAAACACAGACTCAGAGTGAAGGGATGGAAGACAATACCCCAAGCTAATAATGAACAAAAGAAAGCAGGTGTCGCTATACTAATATCAGACAAAGTAGACTTCAAAGCAAAACAGATAAAGAAAGACAAAGAGGGACAGCATATAATGATAAAAGGGACTCTCCACCAAGAAGACATAACACTTATAAATATACACGCACCCAACACAGGAGCACCAAAATTTGTAAAGCAACTCTTAACAGAACTAAAAGAAGACATCAACAACAATACAATAATAACAGGGGACCTCAACACCCCATTAACACCAGTGGATAGAACATCCAGACAGAAAATCAACAAGGAAATTATAGAATTAAATGAAAAATTAGACCAGATGGACTTAATAGATATATATAGAACACTTCATCCAAAAACAGCAGGCTACACATTCTTCTCAAGTGCGCATGGAACATTCTCAAGAATAGATCATATTTTGGGAAACAAAGTAAGCATCAATAAATACAAGAGAGTTGAAATAATATCAAGCATCTTTTCTGATCATAATGCTGTGAAACTAGAAATCAACTACAAGAATAAAGCAGAGAAAGGTGCAAAAATGTGGAGACTAAACAACACGCTACTGAACAAACAATGGATTATTGAAGTAATTAAAGAAGAAATCAAATATTATCTGGAGACAAATGAAAATGAGAACACATCATACCAAATCATTTGGGATGCAGCAAAAGCAGTCCTAAGAGGGAAATTCATTGCAATACAGGCTCACCTCACTAAACAAGAAAAAGCTCACATAAGCAACCTCAAACGACACCTAACAGAATTAGAAAAAGAAGAACAAACAAAGCAGAGAGTCAGTAGAAGGAGGGAAATAATAAAAATAAGAGCAGAAATAAACGATATTGAAACAAAAAAAGACAGTAGAAAGGATCAATGAAACAAAGAGTTGGTTCTTCGAAAAAATTAACAAAATCGGCAAACCCTTAGCCAGACTCACCAAGAAAAAAAGAGAGAAATCTCAAATAAATAAAATTAGGAATGAGAGAGGAGAAATCATAACAGATACCAAAGAAATACAAGGGATCATAAGAGAATACTATGAAAAACTATATGCCAACAAATTGAACAACCTAGAAGAAATGGACAAATTCCTGGACTCTTACAATCTCCCCAAACTGAACCAGGAAGAAATGGAGAATCTGAATAGGTCAATCACAAGTAAGGAAATAGAAATGGTAATCAAAAACCTCCCCCAAAATAAGAGTCCAGGACCAGACGGCTTCTCTGGAGAATTCTACCAAACATTCAAAGAAGATTTAATACCTTTCCTTCTCAAATTATTCCAGAAAATTGAGGAAGATGGAGTACTCCCTAACACATTCTATGAAGCCAACATCACTCTGATCCCCAAACCTGACAAGGACAACACAAAGAAGGAGAACTACAAGCCGATATCACTGATGAACATACATGCAAAAATCCTCAACAAAATTCTGGCAAACCGAATGCAGCAATACATCAAAAAGATTATACACCATGATCAAGTGGGATTTATACCAGGGACACGGGGATGGTTCAACATCTGCAAGTCAATCAACGTGATACACTACATTAACAAAATGAGAAACAAAAACCACATGATCATCTCAATAGATGCAGAGAAAGCATTCGACAATATCCAACACCCATTTATGATAAAAACCCTTAATAAAATGGGTATAGAAGGAAAGTACCTCAACATAATAAAGGCCATATATGACAAACCCATAGCCAACATCATACTCAATGGACAAAAACTGAAAGCCATCCCTCTGAGGACAGGAACAAGACAAGGGTGCCCACTTTCACCACTCCTATTCAACATAGTACTGGAGGTGTTGGCCGGAGCAATTCGACAGGAAAAAGAAATAAAAGGAATCCAAATATGCAATGAAGAAGTAAAACTCTCGCTGTTTGCAGACGACATGATCTTATATATAGAAAACCCAAAAGAATCCATAGGAAAACTACTAGAAACAATCAACAGCTACAGCAAAGTTGCAGGGTATAAAATCAATATACATAAATCAGTAAAATTTCTATACACTAACAATGAACCAACAGAAAAAGAACTCAAGAACTCAATCCCATTCACAATCGCAACGAAAAGAATAAAATACCTTGGGATAAATTTAACCAAGGAAGTGAAAGATTTATACAATGAAAACTACAAGACTTTCTTGAAAGAAATTGATGATGACATAAAGAGATGGAAAGACATTCCATGCACATGGATTGGAAGAATAAACATAGTTAAAATGTCCATACTACCTAAAGCAATCTACAGATTCAACGCTATCCCAATCAGAATCCCAAGGACATTCTTTACAGAAATTGAACAAAGAATCCTAAAATTCATATGGGGCAGCAAAAGACCGCGAATTGCTAAAGCAATCCTGAGTAAGAAAAACAAAGCCGGAGGCATCACAATCCCCGATTTCAAAACATACTACAAAGCTACAGTGATCAAAACAGCATGGTACTGGTACAAAAACAGATGCACAGATCAATGGAACAGAATTGAAAGCCCAGAAATAAAACAACACATCTATGGACAGCTAATCTTTGACAAAGGAGCTGAGGGCCTACAATGGAGGAAAGAAAGTCTCTTCAACAAATGGTGCTGGGAAAACTGGACAGCCACATGTAAAAGAATGAAAATTGACCATTCATTTTCACCATTCACAAAAATAAACTCAAAGTGGATCAAAGACCTAAAGATTAGGCCTGAGACAATAAGTCTTCTAGAAGAGAATATAGGCAGTACACTCTTTGACATCAGTTTCAAAAGAATCTTTTTGGACACTATAACTCCTCAGATGAGGGAAACAATAGAAAGAATAAACAAATGGGACTTCATCAGACTAAAGAGCTTCTTCAAGGCAAGGGAAAACAGGATTGAAACAAAAAAATAGCCCACTAATTGGGAAAAAATATTTACAAGCTACTTATCCGACAAAGGATTAATCTCCATAATATACAAAGAACTCACACAGCTTAGCAACAAAAAAACAAACAACCCGATCAAAAAATGGGCAGAGGACATGAACAGACATTTCTCCAAAGAAGATATAAGTATGGCCAAGAGACACATGAAAAGATGTTCATCATCACTAATCATCAGGGAAATGCAAATCAAAACTACACTAAGATATCACCTTATACCCGTTAGATTGGCAAAAATATCCAAAACCAAGAGTGACAAATGTTGGAGAGGTTGGGGAGAAAAAGGAACCCTCATACACTGTTGGTGGGAATGCAAACTAGTGCAGCCACTATGGAAAACAGTATGGAGATTTCTCAAAAAGTTAAAAATAGAAATACCCTGTGACCCAGCCATCCCACTACTGGGTACCTATCCTAAGAACCTGAAATCAGCAATCCCAAGAGTCCCATGCACCCCTATGTTCATCACAGCATTATTTACAATAGCCAAGATGTGGAACCAACCTAAATGCCCAGAAGCTGATGATTGGATAAAGAAGATATGGTATATATACAAAATGGAATACTACTAAGCCATAAAAAAGGACCAAATTGTTCCATTCGCATCAACATGGATGGACCTTGAGGGTATTATGTTAAGTGAAATAAGCCAGACAGAGAAAGACGAACTCTATATGACTCCACTTATAGGTGGAAGTTAACATATAGACAAGGAGAACCGATCGGTGGTTACCAGGGAAAAGGGGGGGTGGGGGGAGGGCACAAAGGGGGAAGTGGTGTACCCACAACATGACTAACAATAATGTACAACTGAAATCTCACAAGGTTGTAATCTATCATAATCTTAATAAAAAAAATAAAAAATAAATAAAAGTTTCCTATATTCAAAGTACTTTGAAAAACCCCGATGATCTGAAATGTAAACGATCAGATTGTTAGGACCTATTTTAGGAAGAGATTGGTGGAATAAATGTATAAAGCAAATCTGGAGTGGTGCAATCTCTTTAGGAGTCAGGTGAGCGAGGAGTATTCTCCACTAAAAAAACAGGAATCTTAAAGGAATCATACATTTGAACAAGTGCTTGGAGGAACTTATTTATGACGAAGAGTCTTCAATGAATGTCTTCAGCAAGCTCAAGCAAGAGGAGAGCAGCCCAAATCAACATTAGCTCACAGCAAGATATCATCGTTCAGCAAAGTTGGTCGGACTTTACTGAATCTAACATTTATACTACTCTAGGAGTAAAGAATTTGCATATCAGGCTGAATAATGTCTAGAAGAAAAAAAGCAGCATCAGTGAAGCGGTCAGATACCAGAGACACATGTAAGAAGGAGTCTAAACACATCTGTCTAAAAACTTCTGAACCTCCTACCACTTCTGCTTTGGTCACTCCTGTGACAGCTTGAGGTTAGTAAGCACAAGGGTCGTGGCCTTGTAGATAACGAGGTACACGGGCTCACATGATAATTAGCGCAGCCAGAGCAGCCACAGAAACTTACTGTAAGCTGACGTTAGTGAAGAAGAGAACGTTCTTAGCATAACATGTGAAACTTTAATAATTCAGCAATTTAAGTTACTTACACGTATATATACATATATAGTGAAAAATAAGACAAGGTAATTGCGGTTTAATTTACAAACATAACCATTTTTCAAAGTTTCTATAAAAACCGAACTTGAATGAGACTGAACTGCAACACTAATTTCTCAAGAGTGAATTCGTTATTTAGAATCATCTCTACAGTATCAGAGAAGACAATACAAAAATCAACCATTTTATGATAAATACTATATAGCATTTTACTGATGTATTGACATATATTCCTTGTATTTTTATTTATAATATCTCACGTAGAACTATATTTTTAAATGTTTCTTTAATTTATGTCTACAGTGAAATATGCATTAAAAGATACTACACCATCCGTGGAATAGTGACATTAAGAAGCCTTGGGCCTCTTGGAAGAGTGGCCAGTGTTCTGGAGCAGGGGTCAGAGAGCTTTTCTGCAAAGGGCCAGACAGTAAATATTTTAGAGGTTGCGGGCCATGTGATCTCTGCCACAAGTACTAATGTTGCCGCATAGCACAAAAGCAGCCCTAGACAATATGAAAACAAACGAGTGTGGTTGCGTTCCAGTACAACTTCATTTACAAAATCCTCCAGTGGGAGATTTTGGCAGCCCTCCTGCAGGGCCACAGCCACCAACCCCTGGACTATCAGACTTGTCCTGCCTATTTTCCCTTCCTAGCTGATGCAACCTTATAAAACAGCCACAAAGTTTAAACAAATAGCAAATCAACATACCTTTACTCCAGGAACTCCGGGAGCACCAAATTCACCTTTAATACCAGCTGCACCCTAGAATATAGAAACGCTCATTAGGAGATTTTTTCAAATGTGTATTAATTGCTAATGTTGCCAGAGAGCAGCTACCATTTCACAGATGAGTGGCTTTCGCTTGCACCAAAGTTGGCACCTTAAGTTCCTTCCTCATACTGTCCACAAGTCGTTAAACTATACTTTTTACAATTAACAAATTATCAAAAAATTAATGATTAATACACACTAAACTGCTAATCGAAACTAAAACTAGACATTCTCCACACAGACATGTGTAATTCAGCTTTGTCATTTCTTTTATATTTATCAGAGGTAAGGAATGATTTTATTGCTGTTACCTCAACTGATCCTTGATGCTTTCAATTCAAATAAGTCATGAAATTTCAGACTGTAATGTACCCATATGTGCTTCATTTAGTGTGCCTGACCTTCCATTACATCCTCCAGGAAAATCCCCAAATCTGGATCAATCCAATTGTCAGCTTCTCTGCTCTCCCACCTAAACTGGAAAAATCTGCTCAATGAAGCCGATGCATTACCCATCTCTGTCTTTATGGCTCTGTCACAAATCAGTCTAATAAATTTATCCTTGAAACAGTGGAAAACAATATAGATTTTTTTCTTTTATTTTTAAATTTTATTTAATTATTTTCTAATATAAACTTTTTGAATGAGTTTCTCTATCACTAATGCTTGATAGAGATTAAGAAATACATTAGAATTTTATGAGTAACATAATGCCATTATTACACTGATATTATATATTAATTTCAGGTTTAAGGCACACAAGTAAACTTCAGGTTCCTACAGATTAAACGAGATTATGTTAGATTGGGTAAAATTGATACAAAAACAAAAAAGATCTGCCAATTAATCCAATATGTTCAATATCGGATTAGAAAAGATGAAGAAATAGTCTTTATTTCTTATACTGACATAGACAAAAAGTCAAAAGCATAATATTAAATCTTACTTCTGTGAGGTTATTATTAAGGGAAGATATTCTTTCTTTTAAAAAAATTATGAACATACTTTGATTCAATTCCTTTTATATTGGTGTGACGTGGCTACAGAATGGGAACATGAGTAATGTCATACTGGAAAGAAAGTAAAGGGAAACTCACCAGTCACCTGTGGGCTAAAATATTAGACGCCTCAGAACGGAGGGTCCATATGGAAGATGAAAGGGTGGGCAGCACACAGGAAGCAACACCAAAGTCTTTGAGTACCGAGTCAAGTAAGTTAACTCACTCCATTTTAAATTGCTTTGATTTTCTCGAAAAGTCTATCAGCAAGGCAATCATTTGACAAAGACTACACTTTTGAGGAAATTAATTAGATATGAGGAAGATAATAATACAAAAATAAACTAGAAAATTGTTCCCAAAATAGAGCTCAGATCACACTCCCCCTTAGTTCCAGAAACACTAGAATTGAGCTGCTCTTTTACAAAAACTCTGAAAGAATTTCAAGTTTAAAGTGGGTGAGGGTATTAGCCGGGGTCTTAAAGAACCGAGAAAGCAAGGCGGTTGCTAAGTAATTAGGTTGCTAACTATACTTGCTAAGAAAAGAGAATTTAAAAATTCAGAAAATTATAATAATTGAGTCTGAATGAAAGGAAATGATTAATTATTATTTCAAATACTGTCATCCACAATTGAGTCTTGGACAAAGGGCATAGTTAGAACAGTCTGATCAGGTGCCCTGATTTAGAATACTGATCACATCTAGGTGTTCAAATATGAGCGGCGGTTGAATCTGAAATCATCTCACTCCATGAGACAGGGTCATCATCTTTATGAAAAAAAAAAGCAGTAAATCAGATCAATGAAGCATTGCAGTGTGGATGAGAAAAAAAGCAAATAAAGATAAATATTAAATCATACCAAAACTTGGGGCTTTTTCCCAAATATTTCTGATTCCTCATTAACTGATTGGCAATATCAAGCTAAAAATAATCAGCTCACTATATGAAAAAGACTTTTGTTTTTTTAAAGGAAAAAGTGTAGCAGAACAACAGCGAATACCATAATAGTCCTTATGATTTAGCTTATCCATCTCTTTCTTTGCAAACTGACTCTTTGCCCTACTTGGCAGGGTCCCCTGGGCAACTGGGAACAGAATTTATAGGTTCTAGAAACAGCCGAGGGAATGACTTAGACTTTCCTTGAGGTACAGTGTTCATTCATTCATTCGACATATTTTTAGCTCCTATTATAAGCTATTCTATATATGGTGCTCACACAACTCATATTCGGGGGGGGGGGATAAGTAGATGCATAATGATAGCATGTCAGGTGACAATAAAAACGCTAAGAAAAGAAAGAAGATAGAGATGGGACGAAGGGATGCTTTTTATAAAGAAATGTCAGAGCAAGCCTTTCTATTTTAAAGTGATTTCTGAGCAAGAGCCTAAAGGATGTGAAGGAGAGCCAAGTGCATACTGAAGAACATTCGAGCTGTATGTAACCTGGTGCAAAGGCCTTGAGGCAGGAGGGAACAGAGGAGAGGGCAGGAGACGTGGGGAGTGCGGAGTGGGGCAGGGAGACCTCTACAATTTATGTGAAGCTTTGGTGTTTATCTGGAGGGAGACAGGAAGCCACTGGTGGATTCTGACCCAGGTGGGACAGGATTTACTTACATGATTATTCAGAGTATTCGTCTAATTCATAGAATATGGGCATAAGTAAAAGCAACATTTGGTCTTTATAAAGCTGCTACAGATCACGGTAAGGATTTGCAAAACTCAACTTTAGAAATATTGTAACAAGTAATACATAATTTGGAAGGAGATTTGGAAATTGCAATCTCAAAACTTTTCTCATTTTATCTCATTGAGCCAAAAGTAAAATGCACCAAGGTATTAGTAACATAAAGCACGTCATTAATGAGAAAAAGTAAATTATAATTGTTTCTGGATGGTTCTTTTTTTTTGAGGAAGACTAGCCCTGAGCTAACATCTGCTGCCAATCCTCCTCTTTTTGCTGAGGAAGACTGGCCCTCAGCTAACATCCGTGCCAATCTTCCTCTATTTTTTAGGTGGAACACCTACTACAGCATGGCTTGACAAGCAGTGCATAGATCCGTGCCCAGGATCTGAACCGGAGAACCCCAGGCTGTGGAAGCGGAACATGAGAACTTAATAGCTGCACCACCGGGCTGGCCCCTCTGGATGGTTCTTAATCAACATTATCTAAGCATAACAATGCAAGGAATCTCCTCCTCAAAAACCACTACACGACATCCAGGAAAAGTCTTATCAAAGAATATTCGGAACAAAAGGTAGATTTGAATGAAATTTTTAAATTCTTGAGTGACTTTTCGAAAAAATTATCAATAAATTATTAATATTTACTACTAGTAGCATATAATAATGACTCAAGATTTTCATATACTAAAGCATTTAATCAACGGAAAATTCTAAGAGATTATCTCACAAATGAAGATTTATTTGTTTTTGGTCAAGTTACATATGAAACTAAACTGAACCTAAAAGGATTATCTCCACCGCTCCTTCAACAATTACACTGTGGCTAGGAAAGCAGAGGAAACATATATTTGTCAAGTACCTATTATGTGCCAGTTTCCAGTACTAAGTGTTTTATATACATTTTATTGTATTCCTTCTTCACAGTGAACCACTGAGTAGCTGTTATTAAGGATCATTTTCAAAGCAAGTAAGAGGTGGACAGAATCCAATCCCAAATACTTCAGGCACTAAAGTGGTACTCCTTCTAGCACAGAGTCTTACCTCCCCTAAATATCCTTCCTTGTCTTATAAGACCCAAAGGAAAACCTTGAGAACAACATCTGGTCCCCTTAGTAACACTGCACTTCTGATCACAAAATTAACGATTCAATACGCCTTACAGCAAAATGACTTTCTATCTCCATGCTATCCAGGCACTATTTCGTGCACCTGCTCTAACAATGAAAATTATATACCAGACTTAAACACAGAGGAAGCCACCTTTATTTATTGCACATTAAAGTTGCTGGATCACATAGTACAATAGGAACAGGAACAGACTCATCATCAATTCCTTAAAAGGAGACAACACATCCATACTTATTACAAGTGCCAGGAAAGCTAAACACATTCATGGCCACGGTCATCGAAGTCTTATTTATGTGGCAAGAGTTATGCTGGTGTAAGCAGATGCTGGTGCATGTACTGAAAAACTAAAGGAAGTACACTGATATATTATTTGTTTTGTTTTGTAGATTATCAACTTATTTTATCCCAGTGTTTTTGCCTTGCCACTAAAATGTCCCACCACTATGAGTTTTGTGTTGTCTGGAAGTTAAAACAAATGTTAATATTTTTTAAATATATCATAAATGGGAAGTTATGTAATGCACTATAACTCTAAGACACATTTTTGTATATTTTATAGATTTGGCATACTATAAATTTGCTAAGAAGTATCATTTTTACTAGTTCCTTCCTAGTTCTTTTCTACTGGTTTTAATTCCTACAGAGGGAGGCAAGGCTACTTGGACAAATCATCACTAGATTACAAACTCAGTGAGAGCAAGCCCTGTACTTTCTCATTATGCTATCGCTCCAGCATTTAGCACCCTTTTTGTTACAATAAGAGGAACTCCGTAAATAGTTGTGGATGAATGAACAAAAGAAAAATTGCATATTTAGATGTTAAAATGGGAGACATTTACTTATGATTAAAGAGTATGAAGGAAAGATGAGTCTTTAAAAAACATATGCTCTAACAAGGGTGACTCAGTACTTAATCTTTTAAAATCATTTAAAGGTGATTTAACGATTTTCTTAACATTTACCTAGTACTTTTCTTTTTTGTTTTTTTAAAGATTGGCTCCTGAGCTAATCTTCTTTTTTTTTTTCTTCTTCTTCTTCTTCTCCCCAAAGCCCCCCAGTACATAGTTGCATATTCTAGCTGTAGGTCCCTCTGGTTGTCCTATGTGGGACTCCACCTTAGCGTGGCCTGATGAGCAGTGCTAGGTCTGTGCCTAGGATCCAAACTGGTGAAACCCTGGGCCGCCAAAGTGCAGCACACAAACTTAACCACTCAGCGATGGGGTTGGCCCCTACTTAATACTTTTCTTAATAATTAGGACCATACTTCTGATGAATAAATGTTTTTTTAAAGGGACAGGGATGTTTTAAAAGTATTTTACCCCTTCTGAAACCAACATGTGAAATGTCATCCTGTGTCAGTAATCTTAAACTTATAGAATTGGTATGTCAAAGAGCAGGAAAGTCAAGTGAAGAAACATTAATATGTACCACATCACAGTCACCAACAACTAAGCCACATATGCCTTTTCAAAGCACTTTTGTGTCAACTTTATGATGTAGGTAGAGCTGAGGGAAAGGAAGCATAGAGAGACTGGGTGGCCTGGCCAAGTTCACACTGCCAATTAAGCTGACAAGAGCTGGGATTAATCTGGAGATCTTTCTACTCTCTGAGTCCTCTTAATTAAGTTGCCTTGGGCACATCATTTTACCCCTGCATGGTTCTCTCAGTTGCAAAACGAGGATAGAAATATTAGGTTGATGTGCTTTATGCATTTATAATGATTAAAAAAAGATATTACAAGTAGAAGTACTATGTTCAAAGAACAGATAAATAATACTGAAGAGCTTTTAAAATAGAGAGCAGCCTTCAAAATGCATGGTGGTTAAGAGAAGGACACCAGAGTCAACAGGCCTGGATTCAGACCCCAGCTTGACCACTTACCATCTGATCTTGGCAATAATTTAATCTCCCAAAGCTTCAGCTTTGTATAATAGTAATACTAATTCCTAACAAGAAGAGTTGCGAGGATCAAAAAGATAACATATCTAAATCACACTTCCCGGTGCCTGGCACAAGGTAAGCACTCACTAAATATTAGCTATTGCTATCATGATTTATATGTTCAGTTCAACTGGAGTAGTCCTTAGAACTCGATATTGTTTAATTATCTTAAATTTTCATATAATGATATTGAAAGCAAAGCTATCCCAAATAATGTGACTTAAAGGGCAAAAATAAATGCTCCATCCTACCTCAAAAATCTCTTCTCCACCACCTACTAAGGTGCCCAAAGTTCCCACGGAAGCTACCATGGGCAAACCTTTCTTTGGGAGTCAAATGACTATGAGTAGCTTTGTCGAAGCTTGCTGTGCAACTTTGAGGTATCAATCATTGCTCAGACACCAGTCTCCCACCTTTTAAAATAAGGAGTCCAACTAGATTATGTAGCTAATTTAGAACCATGGACTCCCAAGTTAAGGTGTGAAAGGAAGTTAACTCTATTTCACAATGGAAAGAACCAAAGAAATAATCAACTCCTAACCTTAGCACAATTAATTTACTTAGTTAACTAGTAAAACATGGCACTAAAGAATGCGAACAGGACACTTAAGTTTGGATGACGTGAGGGAGAACTCCAGGTAAATCTCTCAGCATGAGATATTGCCTAGAATTAGACCTCAGAGGTCCAGATCACTCGCCGTCTGCTCCACGACACTCTATCCACGGTCTCCCCAGACCATTCTCACCGGACATCTGCAACTCTCCTATACCTAACAAGTATGGCCCGGTAATGTCCTCTGTCTCCTTTCAGATGTATAATCCATGACAATAGAGAATGCATCCTAGTCTTTCTATCCCATATAACACCTAGCAATATGCTTTACACAGAGATGTTCAGTAAAGCGAGATATTTAAATAAAGGGTAAGGAGCTAAGGAAGAATTTTCAGTGGGGACCCATCAACAGGCAAGAGAAACCAGCCACAAGAAAAGAAAATTACAGGCCAATATCCCTGATGAACATAGATATAAAAGCCCTCAACAAAATATTAGCAAAATGAATTCAATAGTACATTAAAAGCATTGTATACCACAATCAGAACATTACATCCAAAAGCAACAGAATACACATTCTTCTCAAGTGCACATGAAATATTTTCCAGGATAGATCGTACGTTGGGCCACAAAACAAGTCTTAATAAATTTAAGAGGACTGAAATCATATCAAGCATCTTTTCTGACCATGTGGCATGAAACTAAAAATTAATAACATGAAGAAACCTGGAAAATTCACAAATATGTGGAGATTAAACAAGATACTGCTGAACATAGTGATGAAAGGTTAAAAACTTTTCCTCTAAGATCAGGAATAAGACAGGGATGCCCACTTTTGCCACTTTTATTCAACACAGGACTGGAAGTTCTAACTAGAGCAATTAGGCAACAAAAAGAAAAATAAGGCATCCAAATTGGAAAGGAAGAAATAAAACTGTCACTATCTGCAGATGACGATATATGTAGAAAACCCTAAAATACTCCATCAAAAAACTGTTAGAACTAATAAACGAATTTGGTAAAGTTGCAGGATACAAAATCAATATGCAAAAATTTGTTGTGTTTCTATAATGAACTATCAAAAAGAGAAATAAAGAGAACAATCCCATTTACAATTGCATCCAAAAGAATAAAATACCCAGGAACAAATTTAACCAAGGAAGTGAAAGACTTGTACACTGAAAATTGCAAGACATTAATGAAAGAAATGGAAGACACAAATAAATGGAAAGATATTCCATGCTCATGGATTGGAAGAATCAATATTGTTAAAATGTCCATATTACTCAAAGCCATCTACAGATTCAGTGAAATCCCTGTCAAAATGCCAATGGTATTTTTCAAAGAAATAGGACAAATAATCCTAAACTTTGGTATGAAACCACAAAAAAACCTCGAATAGCCAAAGCAGTGTTGAGAAAGAACAAAGCTGGAGGCATCGAGTTCCCTGATTTCAAATTGTATGACAAAGCTATAGTAATTAAAACAATGCGGTATTGGCACAAGAACAGACACATAGATCAATGGAACAGAACAGAGTCCAGAAGTAAACCCTCACATATATGGACAATTTATTTACAGCAAAGGAGCCAAGAATATACAATGGGGAAAGGACAGTCTCTTCAACTAATGGTGTTGAGGAAACCTGACAGCCACATGCAAAAGAATGAAGCTTGACCGCTATCTAACTCCATACACAAAAATAAACTCAAAATGGATTAAAGATTTGAATGTAAGACCTGAAACCATTAAACTCCTAGAAGAAAACATAGGCAGTACGCTCCTTGATGTAGGTCTTGGTGATGATTTTTTGAATCTGATACCAAAACCAAAAGCAACGAAAACAAATAAGTGAGACTATGTTAAACTGAAAAACACAGCAAAAGAAACCATCAACAAAACGAAAAGGCAACCTACTGAATGGAAGTTGCCTAGAATGGAAGAATTTGCAAATCGTATATCAGATAAGGGCTAATATGGGAATAGTTCATTTTATTGCATTTTGCTCTAGTGCCCTTCACAGATACTGTGTTTTTTAGAAGACCCTCTACCGCCAAAAAGATTATGACTCACTGAAGGCTCAGATGATTGTTAGCGTTGTTTTGCAATAAAGTATTTTTTGGTTAAGGTATCTATGTTGTTTTTTTTTAGATATAAGCGATTGCACACTCAATAGACTACAGTATAGTGTAAACATAACTTTTATATTCACTGGAAAACCAAAATCTTTGTGTGACTTTGCTTTATTATGCTATTCACTTTAATGCAGTGGCCTGGAAGTGAACCCACAATATTTCCAAGGTATGCCTGTATCCAAAATATATAAAGAACTCACACAACTCAATAGCAAAACAGAAAATCCAATTAAAAAATGGGCAGAAGATCTGAATAGACATTTTTCCAAAGAAGACATACAGTAGGCCAAGTACATGAAAAGATGCTCAACATCATTAATCATCAGGGAAATGAAATCAAAACCACAATGAGATCACCTCATACCTGTCAGAATGGTTATTATCAAAAAGACAAACAATAACAAGTGTTGGTGAGGATGTAGAGAAAAGGGAATTCTTGTACACTGTTAGTGGGAATACAAATTGGTGCACTTTTGAAAACAGTGTGGAGGTTCCTCAAAAAATTAAAAATAGAACTACCATATGATCCAGCCATTCTTCTTTTGGTTATTTATCCAAAAAAAAAATGAAAAAACTAACTTGTAAAGATATATGCACCCCCATGTTCATTACAGCATTATATACAACAGCCAAGATATGACAACAACCTAAGTGCCATGGAAGGATGAATGGATAAAGAAATTGTGAGAGATATATAATATATCATATATATATATAATATACATATGTAATTCAACCATGAAAAAAGAATGAAATCTTGCCATTTGCAAACATGGATGGCTCTCAAGGGCATTATGCTAAGTGAAAGGTCAGACAGAGAAAGGCAAATACCATACAACCACTCTTATATGTGGAATCTAAAAAAACGCTCCAAAATCAGAAAACAACCAAGCTCCCAGATACAGGGAACAGATTGGCGGTTGCCAGAGGCCAGGGTTGGGGGTAGAAGAAATGGGTAAAGGAGGTATGAATTTATTAGAAGTTAAATAATAAATAAATAAATGGTAGGGAGCTAAGGGAGAATCTTCAGTGGGGACCCCTCGGCAGACAAGAGAAACAGGAGTTCATCAAGGAATTGGAGAAGAGAGTGTTAAGGAAGGCTAGGGCACAAATAAAAAATAAACATTCTTGCTTCACAGTTTTGCTTACGGTTTGCTTACAAGTACAAAGATTTGGGTTTCCAAATCTTTTCAAATTTTAGGCCAGCCTTCTAAAAGGAACTCAAAAGCAGACTTGGGCGCTGATGTAGTTTTCTGTAAGTCAGTGTTCAGCATTTAAATACAGCCCTTGATGGCCTTTAACAGAAATGTGTACTTGTATGGGCATAGGAAAATGAGACGCACGCATTAAAAAAGTCGCTTTTGAACCAATTCGATTTCATTCCAACAGTGTTGGGTGGTCTTACCGGTTCTCCTTTATCCCCTTTCTGACCAGGTGAACCTGGAGCTCCCGGGAATCCTGCTTCTCCCTGAGCAAAAATGAATTTCTGTGTTACCAAACGTTCTGTCACATTGAGCTAAAGACAAATAGTTTATAACTATGAAGTTGATAACAGTAAGATGAAGTTTTGCCCTCCTCTGAGCTGATGCTAGTCCGTCCTCTGGAATGCCCTTCTCCCCTTGTTCTTGAGGCTCCCTACTCTCCCTCTGCCAAATGCCATTTAGCATCATCTCCTCCACGAGAACTTCCACAGCCTGGGACACATGCTGCTTCTCTATGGCCCCCACGTACCTTGTCCTTGCCCTTCTCGTGGAGCTTCCTATATGGTACCGGTCGCCAGAGGAAACATAAGGTTCCTCTAGACTTTCACCTCACCCCCATGTCCCCTCCTGCAGCCGGGAGAAAAGTGGTCCCAGGATGTGTTAAGTCCAAGTGCATGTATCAAGTCACAGTGCTAGGGGACACTCTGCTCTAACTGGGGCAAGTTTTCCTTTCCTCCTTCCTTTCCTCAGGTTTGGACATAGAGGAAAGCCATCAAGAGATCACTCAGCCTGCTCTTAGCACAGCCTCATGACTGCCATTAACGTCCACAAAAGCAGTCACGGAGGTCCGTGGCCCAGCCTCCACGACCAAGGGATCATATTGGTACAAGGGGAGCAAGTTCTCTGAGCAATAGCAGAGCCCCACTGCATATCCCCATGCAGCTCACGGTGGAGGGAGACAGCTGGTTGGATATGTGGGGATAGTGGACGCACAGTCTGCACACAACAAAGAAATACTGCGTAGAGTAATGTGTGTGTGTTGAAGAGTGGGTACCGTGTTCCCTCAACTGTGAATTCCCAGAGCTGAAGCCGATTCCTGGCACATGTTAAGTACTCAGTACTTGTCAATGGCAGGTAGTTCCTCCCTTCGCCTTCCTATTCATTCTAATGCCCACCCTGGAAAGAGGGCCAGATGGCCTCAGAACTATCCAGGATATCCTATCTCCAGCTCCCTTCTGTTAACCCACCCCAGGGACTGAGTGGCTTGTGAGTTTGATTCAACCAGCACTAAAGAGCGAGAGTCACATTCAGGGGTAGCAAGGGTAGACGAAAACCACCGTACCTTGTGTGGAATGCACTGGCACTGGGCTTTAAGTCCCTGTTTTGCTGGCAGATATATAGACATTTTACCGGCATGAGCAGGTACTGATGACGATGTGGTACTTTCAAAGCCATCCTGCTCTGGACACTAAAATCCAAAAAGAGGCTTTAGGAAATGGAATCAATTCCAAACATTCCGACACTCCAAATACTGGCTCCTGCTGAGCTAGGGCCGACCGGGGTTACCCGCAAGAACTGCCTTCTAATTAACCAAAAGTTGACACGAGTATATGGAGGTTTATAACGCCTTTGCTCCCTCACTAGGCCCCCCGTGTGTCTTATTACACTGACAACACACTAGAAATGGAGAAACTGCTGGTTTTGGTGAGAAATTCTAAAGCTATTATAGGTGAATTTATGACAAGTATAGTAATATTAAACATTTATAATAATTGTGTCGTTACAATAAAGTAATTTATAAGTGACATCTGTATATGTGTTTGGAAACAAACTTTCAAAGAACGTAATTTGAACTTATAAAACACAGTTTACTTCAACAAGATGATTGTAAAGCCATGTAAAATTAGAAAATAAATTCTTTTTAACTCTAAGATGGTATATATTTAAAGTACATCTTATTTCAGTCCATTGTCCTTTAAAGTTATTAAAAAGTCTCCACCGTAACAGACAAATGATGAATTTTATACTTATCCAGTGAGTTCAGAACATGTGGGACGACATGCAGTGGAATTTGGTTACAAAGCAATAAACTTTTTTCTCTCAAAAAATAAATCCAGATGGAGAGTCTAAAGAGGATAAAGGCATCCTTTCCTCTCAGCATCATTCACCAGGCTCCTCACCATGGTTTGTAGCTCTGAATTTGCAATCTCATGCATTTGCAACTCAGGGAAAGGGGTCACACATTACTTTGTAAACTACAAACATATATGCATGGAAGGACATTGTCAGGATACAGAACTAAAAGATCATCATTTATTGTGGTGGTTATTTATTGTGGGGAGATCATGGTTGATATTTGCTTTTTTCTTTGAATTTGACCATATTTTCTAAGTTTTCTATAAAAAATATAAATAACTTTTAAAGTAAAAATATTTGACAACAACAACAAAAACTGCAAGAAAAATAGCACCGGAAGCACCGTGACTGGTTTCCTGTCTTCACCACTGGTTCTATCACATCGACTTCCTCCAGATTTAATAATCAGCTATTTAGTTATCTTAGCACATTTCCCAGTCCATAAGTCTAAAAATCACATTCGAATAAAATACAATTAACAAAAAACAGCCCATTATTCTCATCTGACTGTACGATTTCCCAGCCAGTTCCTGCCCATGGGTTTCCAGTCAGATAACTAAGACCAAGTGAGAGTCCACAATTTTGCTCCAGATAACTGATTCGCTGTATTAAATTGGGGATTTAAATGACTTTAAAAGTAGGTCTCAAGCTTCACTATGAAACTGTCCACACGCTCCATAAGGTGCCTTAAGGGAACATAAAATGTACAAGCACAGACTCCTCTCATCGTACAACCTCTGGTTTTGGTTTGGCACATTTGCAGTTAATTGACCCTCAAAATTTTAATCATATTTCTTCTTTATTTTCAACAAATGTTGCTAATTTCCTCCTTCTGTTCATATTTGTTCTCTGTTCTCTCTCTGTCTATAATCATGAAACTTGACTGCTTCAGAAACAGAAAATCTAATTAATAGAAGCAAAGAAGTATTTTTACGGATTATCTTGAATAAATTTCACCTTTGAAATATGCTATAAAATATTAATAACAAAAATATGTCTGGTTTTAAATTCTAGGAAAAAATTAGATTTTTAAGCAAGTACGTTAAAATTTTCTGAATTCAACACATTTTTCAAGAAAAAAAACAGTTGGTGTCAAAATTATAGCAGGTGCACTTAAATGGCTTTTATCTAATTATTTATCTTCCAAACTATATATCCCGACTTGTAAAACATAGCACATTTCTGTTTTCTCTTGATCATTAACAGAATGGGGATGTCTCTCCAAATAATTATCAACAGGAAAATCAACAGTCTTTCGTTGTTTTTTTCCATAGTTTGAGATGAATTCCTACCTTATCTTCTCCTCTTTAAAACTAACTCCTAAATAACCTTCCTAAAACATGATTAAAATTTTATTTCATAATTTGTGAGGTCATGTCACTGCTTTTAATTTCCCAAACCACTCCATCAAATCTAAAACCTGTACTTCCTTAAACAGTTTTCTCATAATTCAAGTAGAAAATATCTATCATGTGATGACACAGAGTAGTGACTATTGGTCAAGAATATAATATTTAGATACATCAAAACATCATGATGTTACTTTTCAATCAGGGAAAATTATTATTTTAAGAGCTCTTACATCAAAAAAGTGTAACTAAAAAAAAAAACTTTTGGAGAATTAACATGTTCAAGACTTAAATGTGTGGCTCCAGGAAGTCTAGGTATTTCAAGCCTGTAGACTGGCATTCTAAGTTATCTTTCTAGATATTTATAGAAAGGTATTTGGCTGACTTTCATTTTACTTGGAATGAGAGCCATAAACTGAGTTGGAGATATGCTTTATGAAACCAAGTTACATAAGCAAAACTTATAAATTTGAAAGACTTAGCTATGCTTTGAGTCAGCTGGTCACTTTATTATTCTGCTTCCCACAGTGAGTGATAGAAGTTAAAAACATTTTTGAGCTATTAAACTATTGATAAAATTTCCATATAATTTTCTATGGTAAGTGTAGAGCTTCTGGGAAATCTAAGCTACAAAGAAAAACATTTTCACCTTTTACTTTTACTTTTCATATGTTCTATTTGTAAGACCTTTTGGAATTAGTCCCTTTAAAACCCTTTTTTGTCCCATCTTTCTCCTTCAGTAGTTGATAAGTCAACAAACCAAGAAACAACATTTTGACTACTATTCTACAAAAAAAGTGCTAAGAATAAAAAAGAAGAATATAAAAGTATAACTCCCCTCAATGTGTTTAAAATGTGGCAGAATAAATTAAAAACAAATACAACTATATCCAATATATAAGATGCCACATATGACATCACAATGAGAGATACAGAAAGTATTGAATTCAGTAATTTTTTTTGAATGGAAGATTAGTACAAGAAAGTAACAGTTGTGTAGTTAGGCTGGGAATATTAAGAATGAGCGGCTAAGGGGCCAGTCCAGTGGCCTAGTGGTGGGGTTCATGCACTCAGTTTCGGTGGCCCAGGATTTGCTGGTTCAGATCCCAGGCACAGACCTACACACTGCTCATCAAGCCATGCTGTGGTGGCATCCCACGTATAAAATAGAGGAAGATTGCTGCAGATGTTAGCTCAGTGATAATCTTCCTCAGCAAAAAAAGGATGATTGGCAACAGATGTTAGCTCAGGGCCAATCTTCTTCATCAAAAAAAAAAGAAGAAGAAGAAGAAGAATGAGAGGCTAAGAAACTGGATTTCCATTGTTTCCAACAGGGAGTGACCAAAGGCTTTGAGAAAGAGATGAACAGAGGACAGGGAACATGCCTTGTTCGTGTCTGTTAGCCTTCTTCCTTAGCACAATGTCTAGAAGATCAATGTTGTTGACTAGTAAATGTTTAGTGGAAGAAAGTAAATGAATACACAAAGCAGTGATTCAGAGACATACTGTGGTCATGCTAGAAAGGAAAAGGACTGGTGACAGGTAAGGCAGCTGACACAGTACCACCACAGTCTGGGCATGAATGGTAAAGGCAAGCCACAGTAATAACAGGGACAAGGAAGATGCAGATGGAAAATCTATCACCAAGGAAAACTATCCAGGATGGGTGACAGGCTGGAAGAGGGAAATGAGGGAGAATGTGGTCTGATCACAGACTGAAAACTCCTGTAACGGGAAAATGATAGTGCTACTGTCAGAACCTAGCTTAGGGAGAAACGCGTAAATTCTCTTTGACCATGTTGAGTCCAAGCGAGGAAACATCCTTCCCGAAGTTCAGGACGACACACTGGGATTAAAATTGTGAGAAGGAACTACGGGAGAGCACTAAGAGGGGTCTCTTACTTGGAACAAATCACTCTCCTGGCTTCACCAGAAGATACTCAGGGCTGCCCTCCCTTCGGACTCTACGGACCAGGCAACTGAAAGATGACAGGCGTTCCATGCTCTTCACAGGCCGGAAAACGAACTTACCTTCGTCCCCGGCATTCTGCAACACGCTTCCTGAGCTATGAAGTCTGAGCTACAGTAGATTTTCAGTTGGTGAAGTTCAATCTATTAAAAAATTAGTAATAAGACACATCATTAGTTTTTCGGAGAATCACATTGAGGCACTTAAGAACTATGATCATTTAACTGGAAAGAAAAAAAAAGAAGCTATATAAACAAATTACTAGTAGACATGTTTAATGTTTTTATTCAATTTAGGACTCATGATTTTATGAACCATTTGAGAAATAGGCTCAGTTATTGAGATAAATCAACATATAAAGAAAATCAGGTAATGGGAGCAAAGGCAAACCTGGGCTAGTTATTTCAAACAATAAAAAAGAAGTATTCAATAAAAAAAGAGGTACTGTCACGCACTACAATAAAGTGTGCCCACAAAATGAGGAATATTTCAAAGTAAAAATTTCTGGAGAAAAAGTGAGTCAAAGGTGTGAGCACCTGATAGAAAGGCTTTATCCGTGGTTCCAGGCCTCCTATTTGAGGCACCAAGCCAGATGCTCACTTACCAATAAGAAAAAGAAATGGTATTTAGTTTTTATCTATTTTTCATGGAATCTCTCCAACACCTATGGATTTTATATTATATTGGCATAGTCCTGAGCAAGACTCACAATCTTTTCACAAAAATAACTGATTCTTTCTATTTACTCAGCAGATTCACATTTTTTTGGCATGTGGACATGAAATTAAAAGTTCAAGGAAAGTGCAATCATGCTTTTACACGCAAGATCACCCACCACAAAAGAGAAAGAAAATGGTACAGACTATTGGGAAAATTTCCCTATGATAGATGCGTAAAGAGGCTATTTTAAATTAGTTTGTGGTTGCAAATTTAATAAGTAACCGTATGATGGCATGACACAGAACACAGGTCAGGAGCAACCTCTTCCCTCCCATCCTCCTCCCCACCTTTCTCTCTCTCTCTGCCTCTCTGCACCTCTTTCTCTGTCTCCCAATGTAACAGAGCTGGATCATGCATTACTTAGGTCAGTAAGCACTTCCTATAGAAGAACTCTACTGTAATATCATAATGACTAATCCTGCAACAGAAATAGAAAACAGACATCTGCTTTAGTTCTGAATACCTACTCCAACACTAAAAAAGCAAAAAAGGAGGAAAAAAAGCTGCAACTATTAGTCACACTGAGATGAACAAAATCAATTCAGCCCATAGGAAGCATTAAAAACTCCAGACACTTTGTGGATACATGAGCAGCCTAAGATTTGCACCCAATGCAAAATTCTGAGACAAAACGAAACTTGATTTCTTTTCTATAACTTTTTGCAAGGTTATTGAAGCTAACTTTTATTTATAAAGTTTAAATATACTGTCTCACACAGTCTAATGAGACACCAGGCAGAACATACTCATTACGTAGAATGAAGAATGGGGACTCCAAATAATTAATATTCTTAACTAAAACTTATTTATCATCATCATTGTTATCAAAATAGCCAATAAATACTGGAATTCTATTATGTACCATCCACTGTGCTAGGCCCTTCATATGAATTATTTTACTTAACTGAAGATAGATGATCAATTTTTAACGAAGTAGAACCTCATCAAGTACCCACGACATTGAAAGTACACTCAGCCCCATCTAATTATGCCTCTGTTCTTCAGCAGTTACTTTAGATTCCTTCACTGACACAACAGTTTAGAAGGAAAATGTTTAGGGCTAAGTCTTTACTGACCCTTGTCACACAGGATGTGTTTGTTTAAAAAAAAAAAATCCTTTGAGAGGAAGATGGGCACAGATGTTAGCTCAGGGCCAGTCTTCTTCAGCAAAAAGAGGAGGATTGGCAGCAGATGTTAGCTCAGAGCTAATCTTCCTCAGAAGAAAGAAACAACAAGCAAAAATCCTTTGTATCAATTTTGTCACCTATCTCTTTCTCACAAAGCACATGGGTGGTATATGTAAAATAAAACCCAAGCACTAGAATTTTTTTCAATATCATACATTCTGAATAAATAAAACATTTTCACATTATAACAGATCTTGAACCACAGAGCTTGTAAGGAGGTAATGAAAAATTAATCTACTTCAAGTTTTAGTAGGACCAAGAATCTTTTAAAAATAAAATATATATTTTATTTGTTTGCTTAACTAAAACAGTGTCCATCTCCTAAAAAAGCTGCATCATTGTGTGATGGCTTTATTTTTATCCTAAATGAACTGATTCCACATTAAACTATGAAACTACTGTAAACCTATAATTTTACATTATGCCTTTTGATAAGGGCACACCCAATATTCTTCAGCCTCAGGTTCTGGGATTAATTCTTTCCCTGGGCGAGAAGTTAATGAGAGCCTGGACACAATACTCCACCTTCAGAGGGTGGGCTCTGAGCCTGGACCCTGCTCTTGCAATGACTTGCTCTCGTTGCCGTCTCTTCCCGAAAGGTCATGAATCTGTCTCTGTGTGCTCCTTGTTCTTCCAGTGCCTCTGGAACCAGAATCCACTTTGCTCTCACTAGTCCCATAAGAGACCAGATTCCAGTCCCGACCTCGGGGACCTGCAGCAGCTACGACCGCTACTCCCTGCTTCCATTGCTAGGACGCCCTGAAACTGACTTCCTGTCTGCCTACACTCCATCTTCTGCTGGAGGTTTCACCTCTGATGTTCTGGCTGCTGGTCTCCACTTCCTCCCTTGTCTTTGGAAAGACCTTCCTGAAAGGTCTGTCCAGGCCTGTTGTAGTTACAATGAATACTGTTATTATTATTGGCAGCCACCATTTACTGATAGAGACTGTAATCCTCCCATTAGCCTTCAAGATCTTTGAGAGCAGGAGTAGCAGGCTTTTCGTATTTTGGTTTTCTTGCCACTCTCTTATGCCAGGGTTGATGGCATGTCCGGCCCTGAGTAAATAAATGAATTTATAGAGAACTGATCACACACTAGGCGCCAAGGGACATACTCTATACAATTATACCTGGTAACTCTACCAACATTATTTTATAATTGAGGATACCGAAACTCAGATAAATGAACAGTTTACAAGATAAATTAGCAGATCATAACATTAAATAGATGGGCTTAGACTTACAACCACAACTCTCTGATCCTCAAGCCAGCTCGCTCTCCGGACGTCCTGGTGTCTTGTCTGTAGGACCAGCTGCTCCTGCTCTAACCTATTCTGGGGACCAGCACTGAGCCCTAGTCCTGACATTCTCCCTGATTTGTTCCCTGTCTCTAAGAGAAGACAGTGTAAAAATAATTGTTCATTGAATATGTATACAATATATGTAATATCTATCCATCTATCATCTATCTATTATTTATCTATGTATGATTTCTTCCACAGGGACCTTTAGAAATAATATGCTGGTCAGATATGTATTTGCCCATAATTGTATGTTTGAAATAAAACTAAACTGTTAAATGTTTTGTGTTAAAAGCATTAGCAATTCCTATTGGTGACGTGAATTCAGATTATGTTTATGAATTTTCCCATCATTCTACCCACAGGGAAACGTGAAGTCATCAAATTTAGATATGTCACTTTTTAAATATTATAGACCTTGTTTTCTAGGGAAATTAACAATAAATCTATATCATCTGAGCATCCAATGTAATTTTTAAAGGACTTTTTCATCTGAAGGGGTTCTAGTGGGCAACTGCTCTCACCTTAGTGACCTACTGATACAACTAGTGGTGGTGTTTCAGTGCAACAGAACCCTAAAAGCCATTATCAGCTTATGAAAAATAGTGTGCAATGCAAAAAAATTGTGATTCTGAGGATGAATAGTCTATTGTTCTCAAATGAAAGCATCAGATAATCTGGAACCATTTAATTTCAAGTTCATCTTTTTCCAGTCCTTTCTATTCAAAATATATGTGCTTAGACCAAGCTTACTTTTTGTCTCATATTTTCAATTTTTACCAAAATTTGATTTTAATAACCTTATTTTTTAAGGCATGATCTATTTCTTTTAAATTCAGGCCAAACAAAATGGGTGAAAATAGATAGAAGATAATATATGTGAAAATACAGTTGGAAATTCATACACAGCTATGTTTCACGTATCTGATGGCAAATTAATTCAAATAGCTGATGGCAAATTAATTTAAACAGTAATTAACATTAATTGAGAAAGAAACATATTACATAACAATTAAAGGAAGAAAGTTTTAATAAGATGTTTCGTTTTAATTTAGAAATTTTACTAGTTCTCTTTCACAACCAACATCAGAACTCACGTCCACAGGCTTGCCGTCTGAGGCACGAGCAGCGATAACAGTCCTCCCACGGAAATCCACAGCGTCCTTTTCATCGGTTTGCCGGCTTGCAATTAAAGTACAATCCATATAGAGTGAAACGCCCCTGGACTGCACTCCGATGCCAAGCTTATGCCACTGACGATCAAACAAGAGACGGAGTTCTCGATTTTTAAAAATGTAGTTCAACACATCTCCCTCAGCAGCTCGGAACATAAATTCCACCACCTTCTTTCCACCATCAACGACTACAGAAACCTGCAAAAATGCAAATTATTTTTAAATATTTTAAAATCATGTTCAAAATTATTAAAGATCACAAATAAAAACCCAAGATGCCTGTTAGTATAACTGAGGCACTTAGTAAAATGTTCTAGAGAACACCTGTGCCCACCAGGTTTGTTACCATAAAAGAACAGCAAATATCCAGCTACAAAAAATGGCTTAAATATGGGACATTCTGGTGAATATAATATGCTCCTTTCTTGAGAGAACATCTAAGAGCCTATATGTGTGCGTGAGTGTGTGTGTGTGTGTGTCTAAGTATATGTATAATTCTGTATGAGTAATTCAAGAATCCAATGTTACTAATTTAAAAAGAATAAGAATGCGATCACTTCCCTTAGCATGGAAACTGAGATCAACGTCTTTAACCTTTGATGATTTGCATGGTGCAGAGAAAATGCATTTCACAGAAGACCTACTCTTTCAGTTCAGTTCATCTTCCCATCATAAAATTGTAACTGTATTAACCGATTAAAAGACCAGTGAAGATGAAAAACATTTCAATGGATTTGTGTAGAATTAAACACAAATGTATGGTGCTGATAAGTAACACTGAGGTTCATGTCCCTCCCTAGAGTATCTGCACCCTGCCTTTCTGCCCCAATGCCATCTCTTCCACAAGTATTGCTGGATTCCTGCTCTCCTGTGCCCCATTTTGGGGAGCTGTCCTTTCTGTGTTCCCACAGTCGCCACCCAACTCCGAGCCTTCCTCTGCACTGCATCTTCCCACTGGGATGATGTTCTATTATGTTGTTCTGGATGACACCCCCTTCGCCTTAGGCACCCTGACAGGAGGAATCATGCTTTCTAAATCTCTTATCTTTGTCACTAATGATCATAAAGCACGTGTTCAATAAATTTTTGTTGATAGAATCAATATTTATATTTCACCTCTTAATTCACTAAGGATTTTCAGATGAAACAATGAACAGCTTTAAAAATAACATAATATCAGAAATGATAGGAGATAAGTTAGTGAGGAGGACTTAGTGTCAATTAAGCAGTTGTGAAGGAAGGGCAATTTGAACGTCTTTAAACAAAAGATGAATCTAGAAGTAAAAAAACCCCAAAAATGTAATCTTGTCTCACCCACCAGGTTCTCGTATTATAGATCTCAGCAAGACCATCCTAACTAGGAGAATACTTGGATTTCCCTGTCAGTGATTCCTCTAAAAGACAGAATATTCCGATACCAGATCTGCTGCCAAATTGGTACACACAGTTCCAAGATTCACTTTTCCTAATCACACAAGAGAAAACCAGTCAGCACGACTCCATGGTTCCTCACCTGTGGCATATTCTCCTGGTCTAGAATCTGCCACAGAAACCACCGTTCCTTCTTGGTGCTTCTTCGTACACGAAACGTGGCTGCTATGGCGTACTCCTCAGGAAGGCCTTTGGGAAAGATCTTACTGTGGGAGGAAAACAGAGAACTTCTGTGGGAAAACTGAAGATGGCAAAGGAGGAAAACCCAGGCATGAGGTTCTACATAACACACTATTTCCGTCATATTTTTCTCAATGAATTTAAAATTCATCATGCACTTTACAGTAATCTCCCTAATGGATATATGGAAGCAGCCAAGCCTACATTACCTATGGAATTTTTATCCTTGTTCTTTCTCTTTTCAAAATTTTCTGGTAAAGCTTGGGGTGTGTAAAAGCAAGCGAGTAGGTTACAGCCTATGTTGTGATATTTCCTCACCCAACAAGAAGCTCCAGCAGAGTCTCTGAATTTGCTGTGCTCTGGCAAGCGGTGGAGGTTTACAGAGGAGAGAAATAGAACCCCTGGGCTTTGTAGGTAGAAAGAAGTACAGAGCATTTCAAAGAAAACTGCTAACAACTAAATATATATTTTCCAAAGAAGAAGTTTTATCATATTAAACTCTTGAAAATGAGCTCCTAACATTGATTTCATGGTACCAATTTAAAACTGACACTAAGTACAACAAAGAGGTTTTAGCTTACTCTTCATTCCTACAGAAAATAAAACGAGCAAATTCTTTCTAGGCAGCAGAAAGAAGCCAAAAGACAGTCCAATTATCCTTCTGCCTCAATCTTGTTTCAAAATACTGTGTCACTGGATCCATGAAGAAACTCAGGGAAAAAATTTCACAGTGAACATAGCTCACATTTAGACTTTCTTTGGAAAACAAGGAGAAATACACTCCTCCAAGGTGACTTTTAAATTTATCTGTATTGTATGTCAAAACTCTGGAAGGCTGGAATCTTGCTTTTCTTTTAAAAAAATCATAAGGAGTAGTAGGTAAGAATTCTCATAAGGATTCACATAGCCAGAAGCTGTTTATATAGATAAGACACAACACACTGAGATGATAACTACTAACTTCAAATATTACACTAAGGTCGACTGAAACTGACAACCAACTGTCATGGAGAATTCTGAAATGTGACTTGTACCTTTTGGTAGAGACAAAGTCACATGTGGTAATGGAAATCAGGAAAAAATATGAAAAACCTGTGCTGTCCTTGCTTGCTTAAACACACACACATGTATTTATGTATATATATGTATGCATGTGTGTGTGTGTGTATATATAGCCTAGTTTTATCTTCTTCTTTGAGAATATATTAAAAATAGAGACAACCAACTTTATTGCCTCTATATTATCATATCCCCTCCTAAGAGAGTAAGGCATTAGCAAATCATTTGTTTTCCATCCCTCAAAATAAAAGAAACCTTCTAAAATGGAATTTCCTCTGGAAAGTCACCAGTATTAAATCAAATTTTACAATGACCATTACTGTACTGGTTTAAGAAATGTTGTTCATTAAAAACAACAACGGGGCTGTGATGCCTGCCATTTCTCTTTGGGACCACCTATGAACCTGAAAGTTGGGCACAGGTAGTGGCAAGAGATGACACCAAAACATCGACTTCCAAATAGAAATTTTGAACTAGTAACTGCATCAAACTCCCTTTTCAAAGGAAATCCCAACCCACACGTAGGTGCCCCTCACATGCAGTAATAACTGTGTCTCCACCTTGCTCCCAACTTCCTCCACTTTTATCCTCTCTCCACCTTGATGCTTTTAGGATTGTGTTTGCATCCCAAGGGGTCTGGAATTTGACAATGCCATTTCCTGGGGATTTTCTTCCATTCACTGTATTGAGCCCATCTTTTGTTTAATTTATTTTTTTAGGAAGATTAGCCCTGAGCTAACTGCTGCCAATCCTCCTCTTTTTGCTGAGGAAGCCTGGCCCTGAGCTAACATCCATGCCCATCTTCCTCTACTTTATACGTGGGACGCCTGCCACAGCATGCCTTGCCAAGCGGTGAACCCTGGGGCCACAGAAGCAGAACGGATATTAATGATCTGATTTTCTCAACCTCTCTCTTATATTTTTCTATATCCTTATTTATTCTACTTTCTGGGATATTTCCCTGATTTATTTTCCAATCCTTCTATTCAACATGAAGTTTTGTCATTTTTTTAATTTCTAAGATTCTCTTTTGTTATCTTTTTCAAAATATCCTGCATTCGGGATAAATCTCTGATGTTATCTATTAGGTGGGCTTTTATTTTTTTATTATTATTATTTTTTATTTTTTTCGGGGGAAGATTCTCCCTAAGCTAACATCTGTTGACAATATTCCTCCTTTTTTTTCTTCTCTTCCCTGCAGCCCCCAACTGCCTTGCAAAACCCAAGTACATAATTGCGTATAGTTGGTAAGTTCTGGTTTTTCTATGCGTGCTGCTGCCACAGCATGGCTACTGAGAGACAAGCAGTGTGGTTCCACGCCCAGGAGCCAAATCTGGGCAACGGAAGCAGAGTGCACCTAACTTTAACCACTACGCCATCAGGGCTGCCTCTAGGTGAGCTTTTAAACGTTTTTCCCTGAATCCTGGAACGTCTCATTTCATCCAGGTTGGCTTTTCCCGTTTGAAGGTTTGGGGTCTCTCTTCCATCTTGGAAGCTATACTCTAATTTTTGGTTTAATTTATAGTCTGTACATATTTAAGAATGAAGCACTTGCAAGCTTTATGTACACTGGCACAGTGTGTGTCAACAAACAAGCTTCCTCTACAGCAGGTCAGCTGGCAGATTTCACTGAGAGTCCCTGAGCTGCTAATGTGGGGAGCTTACTTCCTGAGCAGCATTCAGTTTTCCCAGAGAAGAATCCTCTGTCCCACGTGGTAAGAGCACTCACCTGGCTGCAGGCTGTCTAGAGCAGGGTGGGTGTGCCGGGGTCGCACAGTTTGGTCTAGATTTTTACTTTATCCCTCTGTTTCTGGAACCGGGCCTCCTTCCTGTCTTTGTCTTCCGCTTGCCCCTGGTCTGCAGGCTCTCTGGCCCAATTTCTCTCAATAATAAACCTCTTGCCTCTTCTCTGGTTAGATGAGGAAAGAGGAGGTAACCGGGGGCCTCATTTTCACTACACACACACCCCCCACAGCTTCTGCAGAAGCTGGTTCCCCCTGCTGATGAGTCTCTCAGGGTGCGGTGAGGGAACGGGCCCACACCTCACAGTGCGCCCCGTCCTGCAACAGGTCGGTTCTCCCTTCTTCCCATCTGTCGAGGGGATCATCAGTCTTCCCACTGCTTTCTGTCGCTGACGATGTACTGTTGCTTCAACTCCCCTTCTACAGTCATTTTTGCATTTTAGAGGGTGTAATACTCCTTTTAAACCTTCAATCTCTCCCTCTGCAATGGCCCTTTTATCTTGGTTTACAAATATATGCAAGTCTTCCCCCCACTATAAAACAAACAGACAAAACTTCCTCCAACCTATACTGTTATATTACCATCCCGTCTACCCACCAAACTTCTTAAATGAATACTCTGAATAGCTACATCGTCCCTATCCGCTCCACCCTTAACCCTCCTGCATTCTAAAAGCATTCCAGTCGGCTGCTCCACTGGCCTCATTCCCCTGAATCCTTCCGAAGAGGGTTTTTTCCTAAAGATTGGCACCTGAGCTAACAGCTGTTGCCAATCTTTTTTTTCTCTTTTCTTCTCCCCAAAGCCCCCCAGTACATAGTTGTGTATTCTAGCTGCAGGTCCTTCTAGCTGTACTGTGTGGGACGCTGCCTCAGCACGGCCTGATGAGCGATGTCATGTCTGTGCCCAGGATCCAAACCAGCAAGACTCTGGGCTGCCGAAGTGAAGCGCGCGAACTTAACCATTCTGCCACAGGGCCGGCCCCCTTCTGAAGGTTTTTAACACTTAAGATATCCTTTCTTCATTGATATAAGCCAAGAGCCACAACTACATGGCTATAGGGCCCAGCCGGGACACTAGAATGTAGCTTCCTTAGTTTCTTTTTCTATCCCATTCACCTTCTTGTTCCTGGCATCTAGAAGAGTGCCTGCACAAGACAGGTACTCAATAAATATTATTAAAGGAAACAATTAATGAATTGAATTCAGATATAAGCAATCAAAATTTTAAAAAAACCACCAACACAGGCCCTCTCAATCTAGCTTTGGTTTTTCCATCTTGGATAGAAATGTTCATATAAGAAAGTTTCACTCTCTTAAGACTTCTACAGGAAAAACAAATAGAGTAAGCAAGTTAATAACAGCAACTAACACTCATCTTCATGTGGGGGACACATGTGTGGACTGAGGGAAACTGAGAGCCCAGCCACTCCACAGGGGCAGCTGCTATCCAGCTCCAGCCAACTGTTACCATATGCGAACGTGGGTCCAGTGTTGCCAGATCATCCCATTTTTCAAGAGAAGCCAAATACCCAGATTTTTTTTATCTGAAAAGTTTAGAGTTTTAATTTTGGCAATTAATTCAGATTTTTCATAAACACTATCCAGACCAACACTGTGCAAACCAAATAAAAACAGCAATCGCTAGTTGGCCATCTTGGATCTACGCAAAGGTTTGCTAAGCACCCATCATGTGTAAAGCACTCTGAGGCTTACAAAGATGGAAAAAGAAAGGTTTCTGCCCTAATTGTTTCTAAAAATCGGTTGGGAGAAGGAAAACATCGACAGAAAATATAAGGAAGTGATATAAATTGGAAGAGAGTAGGGAAATATAGTGCACGGCCAAAATTAGAACTCAAGGTTGTTAATTGAAAACCTAGGGGTAGAAATGGGACTGCTTATAAAATCCTATAACAGCAGGCTGGTTTCAGTCCTTTTAAACTTAGTGAGACTATGGCCTAACTCATGGCCTATTCTGGAGAATGTTCCATGTGCACCTGAGAAGAATGTGTATTCTGCTGCTGTTGGGTAGGATGTTCTACAGCCTCTTACGTCTCATTGGTTTATAGATTTGTTCAAGTCTTCTATTTCCGTATCGATCTTCTGTCTAATGTACTATCAGTTTTGAAAATGGGGTACTGAAGTCTCCAACAATTATCGTTGAATTGTCTATGTCTTCCTTCAATTGTGTCAGTTTTTGCTTCACGAATTTGGGGGCTTTATTGTTGGGTGCATATGTGTTTATAATTGTTATATTGTCGTGATGGATGGACACTCTTATTTTCAAAATGCCCTTCCTTGTCTCTTCTAACAGCTTTTCCTTAAAGCATATTTTGTCTGGTACTAGTGCTATGGACTGAATTTTGTCTCCTCAAAATTCCTATGTTGAACCCCTAGTCCCCAATGTGACGGCATTTGAAGATGGGACCTTTGGGAAGTAATTAGGTTTACTGAGGTCCTGAGAGAAGGGTCCTCATGATGGGATTAGTGCCCTCATAAGAAGAGACCCTCTCCCTTTCTTTCTCTCCATCTCTCTCTCTTTGCCATTTGAGGACACAGAATGAAGGTGGATATCTGTAAGTCAGTAAAAAGGGCCCCTTAGCAGAACCAGACCATGCTGGCACCCTGCTCTCAGACTTCTATCCCCCAGAACTGTGAGAAATAAATTTCTGTTGCTTAAGCCACCCAGTCTATGGTATCTTGTTGTGGCCGCCCAAGCTGACTAAGACAATTGTGTAGCCACTCAAGGTCTCTCTTAATTTCTGTTTTCATGATATATCTTTCTCCTCTTACTTTTAATGAATCCTTTGTACTTTCACTTTAAATCTAATGTGTATCTCTTTTTGAGAGCACCTAGTTGAACCACATTTTCTTTTTTTAAAATCCATTCAGTAAGTCTTTGTCTTTTTATTTAAGCGTTTAATATTTAAATTTAATATAATTACAGCTGAGGTAGGATTTATGTTTGCTATTTTCCTATTATTTCCTATGCCCCCAGTAATTCAAATACCAGCAGGGTCACCCATGGTGGGCAGGTTTCAGAGGAGCTCCTAGGCTAAGACAGACTGGGAAGAAGGACCCAGCCACTCACTTCCAAAAAAATTGGCCATGAAAACTCTATAAATAGTAGTGGAGCATGTCTGATATGGTGCCAGAAGGTGAGAGGATGGTGCAAAAGGACCAGTCAGGGTTCCACTCTGCTGTACACAGGGTTTCTAGGAGTCAGAATCAACTTGATGGAACAATAAAAATTTTCTTATTTGTTTTCTACACATCTTATGTCCTTTTTAGTTTCTCTATTCCTCCATCACTGCCTTCTTTTGTGTTAAACAGATATTGTCTAGTGTGCTATTTTAATTCCCTTGTTTCTTTTACTATATTTTTTGAGTTATTTTCCTGGTAGTTGCCCTGCAGATTGAACATCTTAAATTTACAACAATCTAGTTCTGATTGATACCAATTTAATTTCAATAGTATATAAAAATATTGCTCCTATATAACAGTTTCCTCTTCCTCCCTTTATGCTATTATTGTCATACAAACTGTTATCTGTAGGCTTTATATGTCCATCAACATAGATTTATAATTACTGCTCTATTTATTTATTTGTTTCTTTATACAACTGTATTTTAAATCTGATAAAAGAATGAAAAAGTTACAAACAAAACACATTTATTCCGTCTTTTATATTTATCTATGTCATTAACTTTATCAGTGCTCTTTATTTCTTTGTGTGGATTTGAATCACTTTCTAGTTTCCTTTCATTCAGCGTGAAGGGATTTCTTTAGTATTTCTTGTAAGGCAGATTTGCAAGTGATGAATTCTCTCAGTCTTTATCTAGAAATGTCCTAGCTTCAGTTTTATTTTTAAAGGATAGTTTTGCTGGAGGGAGACTCCTTGATTGTCATCCTTTTTCCGTTAGAACTTTGACTATGTCACCCCACTGCCTTCTGGCCTCCATGGTTTCTGATGAGAAGTCAGCTTAATCTTATTGAGAACTCCTTATGCATGATGAACCACTTCTCTCTTGACACTATCAAGATCCTCTCTGGTTTTGGCAGTAATAGATCACTGGATCTCTTTGAGTTTATCCTACTTGGTGAAGTTTGTTGAGCTTCTTAAATGTACAGATTAATGGCTTTCATCAAACTCAGGAAGTTTTCAGCAATTATTTCTTCAAATAGTCTTCCTTTCCCTTTCCTTTCCTCCTCTCCTTCTGAGACTTCTATCATGCTTGGCAGTATCACACAGGTCTCTGAGGCTGTGTTCATTTTTCTTCATTCCTTTTTTTTTTTTCCTTAGTCTTAATTGACTTATCGAGTTTTCTGATTCTTTCTTTTGCCACCTCAAATCTGCTCTTGAGCCCTCTTACAAATTTTTCACTTCAATGATCACAGTTTTCAACTCCAAGATTTTGGTTTGCTTCTTCTTAATAATTCCCACCTATTTATTGGTGTTCTCTATTTGGTGAGATATCATTTTTATACACTCCTTTAGTTCATTAGATGGTTTCCTTTAGTTATTTGAACATATTTTAAATAGCCAATTTAAAGTTTTTGCCAAGTAATTTCAATATCTAAGTTTCCTCAGGAACAGTTTCTATTAACTGCTTTTTTCTCTGTGTGTGGGTCATACTTTGTTTCTTTGCATATATTGTAATTTTTTAATTGAGAAATAAATATTTTAAATAATATAATGTGGCAACTCTGGGAATCATTTCATTCCCAACCCATCAGAGGTTTGCTGTTGTTGCTCTTTGTTATTTTTGTTGTCATTGTTGTTGCTGCTATTTGCTTGCGTAGTCACTTTCCTGAACTAATTTTGTAAAGTGTGCATTCGTTATCATGTGTGACCACTGGAGTCTCTGCTCAGTTAGTTTAGTGGTCAGCTAATGATTGAACTGTTAAGTGGCTTTGACCTACAAGCATCCTGCCTCTGCTGAGGACTATTTGTGCATGTTGGAGAATGTCTTCAATGCTCAGGCAGGCAGTTTACAACTCTCCTTAGCCTTCACTTTATGCTTGCTCAGAGCTTCAAAGTTGGCCAGAGCTATAAGCGTTAAGGCCTTTTCAGATGTTTCCTGAGTTTCTCCAAAGCCCTGTGTATAGACATATATGTCTGGATTCCCACAAGTAGGTTGGAGCTCTCTAATGCTCTATGGACATCTCCTTCCCCATATTTTCTTTCAAAAAATTTTTGGTCATCTTCTCATTTGCCCCAGTTGTAACTGCTGTCTTGGGCAGCTGCATTATTAAACAATTGCTATTGATTATTTTCAACAAATGCCAGGGGGAAAAGGCTGTTCTTACTGACAGAGCTCTGGGTCAGGTCAAATAAAAACAAGCCCTGTGAGTAAGGGTTTCCAAGGAACTACCAGTCAGGTAAAATGATGACAGTTGTCTGGGAATGGGGCTTTTATTGACCTGCAAACCCATTCTTCCTCCTCCAATGGCTGGTAGGCTGCTAGTTTGCACTGGTGATTATGCAGCTGTTAGTTTTCAAATCTATCATTGTCTTGAGGAGAGAGGGATGTGAACAGGACAAATTAAAATGCCACAAAGCTTGCTATTCACACCAAGAGTTAGTGTTTTTCTTCAACAAACACTTATTAGATTGTTGTAAGCCCTCAGTTAATTTCCAGAGTTCTGAAAATATTTATTTTGACCACTTTTACCTGTGTTCTCATTGCTTTTATGGATGGGTACATTTTCTGAGCGCCTTACTTGGTTACTCCTGCTGACATAATCAGTAATATCTGCTTGGACCTTCGAGTTCAGCTGAGCTGCAAGCTTCAAGCAGCCCAAGGAGTGCCCTGAGTGAATGGCTCATGAAGTAGACCCATGTAGATGAATCCTGTTCATATTTTTGACTCACAAAATCATGAGAAATAATCAATTGTTGTAAACCACTAAGTCTTTCAAAGGTTTGCTCCAAAGCAAAAAAAAAAAAAAAAACACACACAAACACCTTTCTCCTCACTTTCTACTTAGGATTAAAGTCATATAGGCAACTGTCACATCTCTTCATGAGATTACAAGCTCTTTAAAGGCAAGGACAGCATTTAATTCATCTTTGTATCACCCACAAAGCCAAAATTCAGTCAACAGGGCACATTGTACCTATACATTAAAAGAATGAGTGATCTGGCAAATGAAATAGATGAAGACATACTTAATTTTGACGAGTCTTTAATACTTCATAAATAAAACTAAATATAATTATTTTTCAATAATTTAAAATCTAATGCAAAAATTGAGAATATTTTATATCTCATGAAAGGTTTCTTCTGTGACAAAAATAATTAAACAAAATACTATTAATATCGATAATGTTAATAGGGGCTGGCCCTGCGGTCGAGTGGTTAAGTTCGCGCACTCTGCTGCAGGCGGCCCAGTGTTTTGTTGGTTCGAATTCTGGGCGCAGACATGGCACTGCTCATCAAACCATGCTGAGGCAGCGTCCCACATACCACAACCAGAAGGACCCACAACAAAGAATATACAACTATGTACTAGGGGGCTTTGGGAAGAAAAAGGAAAAAAATAAAATCTTTAAAAAAATAAATAATAATGTTAATATATAAAGAATATAATCCTAAAATAATACATTGAAATAAATTATGTTTAAAGAAAAATTTATTTTTTCTTAGCCTAGGTTTATAATGGATGAAAATCCTTATAATTACTATATTTCCCTTTCAGAGATTTGTATTCTGCTTTCAAGGTCAAAAATGATTTTGCTTGCCAAGATTATAATTTTCAAAAAAAAAAAGTTCTGTGTTTTAAAAAGTAACATACTACAAAATACATCTACTTGTACATATCATGTTTTTTGTTTATACCACACAAGCACAAAGACCTAATGTGATGCAGAATAATTTCTCTGGGTCTTGCCAAAGTTTCTATTATGGAAGAGGCCATATTGGATTACTGGTCTGTTACCAGAGAGATATAATGACAGCTTGCTATGTCTAAGATTCCATGCTTGAATATTTTTGAATGGAGCGTAATTTCCTATAAGAAATTCTATCCATTGCTTATTCAGTGATACTCCCATTAAGAAAAATATTGTTGATCCTTACTTGCTGAACTCATTCATACATATATTCGGCTGGAAATTCTCAATGAGATATTTTCTACCTTCCTTCCATTTTATACACCTTGTATCTAGTTCAGTGCTGTAAATGGAAAATTCATCCACATAAATTAACATTAACCTACATGTGAAGAGCTCAGAGTTTAGTGAAATTTAAGTGTAATTAATCTTTTATTTTCCATTGTCTACTTTTCTTCACATTAATGAAATCACCTAAATATTCATGGACAGGTGGGAGGAGAGGTATACCAAATTAATGAAATGTTCAATCTAAAATCAATTTTTTAAAAATGTGACTAAGTAAAAGTCATAGAGAACCAACTAAAGTAGTTCCAAATTATCCAAGGGTGACAAAGGAAACTTACTGCCTGTGGGGTTCTCTTTACCCCAGCCCCTGAGAGGGCTAATTCCAGATATAGTCTGGAGTGTCTCTGAAGCTTCATAATTCACATATTTTAGACTCTTTTGAACTTGCAATTTATTTCAATGTTGAAAAAATCTGAAATGTAGTTTCACCTGCTCTCTGATGTTCTCTATGTATAGCAGCCCTCTGTTCAACCACATAGTGGAAGGAAAATCCATTAAACTGTAGGGGAAGTGGCAGAGGATCAAAAGTGGAGTTCCAGATAGTGACCAGCTAGGGCAGAAGGCAGTGTCCAGATCTGAGAAGCAGGAGCAGCAAGACTTTGACCCCAAAACAAAATTGATTTCATAAAGGCCTTAATATTACAATGTTTCCCTCTTGGTGTTAAAATTAAGAGAGATTTTTATTTTCTTCTTTATATTTTACCTACTTTCTCAACTTTTGCAATGAGCATAAACTGTATTCATGATCATCTTTTTAAAAAAACAGTATGATTTTCAGTTTAGGAAAAAATAATCCTAAGCTTTAAAATGACCTATAAATTCATTTTGCAAAACAGAGATGAAGACGAGTTAAGCTAACAAGTATTACTTTTGCTATTATGGGAGGTAAAAAAATAAGTTACAAAAGTTTATAATTCCCAACCTATAGCCTTCATAATGAGTAAGTCACTGAGGCACTAACAGAATATGAAAGAAACTTCAAATGAAAATACACTTTTCTCAATATTTTCTCCATATTCTTCAAACGGAACATCTAATTACAAAGTACTAGTATCTGTATTTGTGGAGTTGGATCAAAATTAATATCTTACTAACTATGAGGGAATTCACTGTATAGGACTTCAAGAATGGGTTGTATTTGTCTAAACAGCATATTAACTACATTCTGTAGATCTTCTTTCCCACTTGATTGATGAAAAGTCCTTTTCTGGTCAGAATTAATTTAAAGTCATTAGGAAATACAAACAAAATTATGATCTTTAAAAAGTATCTGTGTTACAAGGAAGACCTTAGCATGGGAAGGAGGAAGCAGTTAATCACTCTGTGTATGTATAATTGTTATTAAACAGGATTCAACACCCACTGTCTTTGCATATGTGGTATGATCTCAGAGATACCGACATTCTCTCTAACCATGTAGTACTTTCACTGACAAGCCAAAACATCTAATACTCTGCTATTAGAGCTTTGTTCCTCTCTGGAAAATACTTGTGTTTATAAAACACAAGCTCTGTTACCATTAAAATAGTCCCTAGAAACCAATCACACATTACCAACAAATTGTCTAATAATTAATTCTCATCTTAGAAAGCATAGAACAGGGTTCTATAGGGATTGTTATAAAGCGAGGAAGTTTGAATGAGGAAGGCATAGAGAGGGAGGAACAAATCCAGAGCAGGAAGTGCCCCTGAGTTAGCCAGACCAAGATGACGTGCCATTGTCATGAGCCCTAGGCAGCAAAAGTGTCACCTTAAGGCAATGGGAGTTTGAGAGGAAAGTTCCAAAAAGAAGGAGGTGATGCCAAAGGGGAGATGCAACCAAGATAAACCTTGACTACTTCCCTCGCCCGTGCTGTGGACTCCCATACCTAAGTCCCTTCTTGGGCATCTTCACTTGGATACTAAAGTCATCTCTAATTAAATAACTGAAATTGAACTTCTTTTTTTAATTAATCTTCTCTTTATTTTTTTTTTGAAGATTTTATTTTTTCCTTTTTCTACCCAAAGCCCCCCAGTACATAGTTGTATATTCTTCGTTGTGGGTCCTTCTAGTTGTGGCATATGGGACGCTGCCTCAGCGTGGTTTGATGAGCAGTGCCATGTCCACGGCCAGGATTCGAGCCAACGAAACACTGGGCCGCCTGCAGCGGAGCGCGCGAACTTAACCACTCGGCCACGGGGCCAGCCCCTGAAATTGAACTTTTTGTTTCCTACCAAACACGTCCCTTTACAAGGATTCCACATCTCAATGAAACACATGGCCATTCACCCAGGTGCTCCAGCCAAATACCTAAAACACAGTCTCGATTCTTGCCTTTCCTTTATCATCCTCCACCCCATCCAACCCATTGGCAAGTCTTACTGCTCCAACCACCAAAACAGATCCTGACTGTGTCCACTTCTCTTCAGCTCCACTATCCCTGGTCCAAGCTGCCTCCATCTCTACCAGGACTCCTGTCATTGTGTCCTGATTGATCTCTCTTTCCTTCCCTTAAAGTCTAGTCGCATACAGCAGCTAGAATGAGCTTTTAAAAAGTAAATCAGACCAACCCTTACTTATAACCTTTCCACAGTGCCCATGGTTCCAGAATAAAATGCACACGCCTGATCTCAGCTCACAGGCCTTCTTCCTCTGACCCTGTCCTCCTCTGAAACGCCATCCCCTCTTCCAGTCTCTATGTGGCTCCAGTCACAATGACCTGAATTTAGCTCCTTGAATACACCAGGCTTGTTGAGGTCTTAGGCCTTGTACCTCCTGTTTCCTCTCTTGGGACGGCCATTCCCAGGTGTCTTAGATGCTTCTCCTCACTACTCAGGTGTCAGCTCTAATGTCCCTTCCTCTGAAAAGTCTATGGTTGTCCTTACCTCAGTTACTATGTAACACATTGCCTTGTTTTATCTTCTTCATAGGCTTATAACTACCCAACTTTTAAAATAAATGGATGGGTTTACACCTGTGTTGCCTGTCTCAACCACTAGAATGTGATTTCCATGACAACAAGGGCCAGACTTGTTGCTCTAAATCAAGCATCTAGACCAGTACCTGGCATGTAGGAACCCATAAAATGTGGCTCCAATCATGGACAATCCATAATGATGCCTAGGCCCAGTCCTAGTAGGTGCCACACGGTGTATTCAGTATAAAGTCTATGTTAGTTTGCACAATGCCTTAAAGTCAAGGCCTTATGAGACTGTGTGACATCACATTACACAGGGAAACAGCAGAAGGAGAAACCAAGCCTTATGTGATTCTGAAGGAGCTTAATCAAAAAGTTAGACACAAAACAAGTCCAGGCACAAACACAATCAGTATTCTTACTTTCAAAAGGAAGTTTAAAATCTCTACAGGCTATAGCAATACAGAACAGCTGCTCTAAGAGGATTTCAGGGAAAGTGTCCTCCAGCAGATGTTTTCCAGTCCTTGGAAGTGTTTCAGTTATAAGAAAGCACACAGACGAGTTTCCTGTAGTTCTACACTCCTAAAGCTGAAAGAAATCCTAGTAGTAATTTAGATTAACCATCTCACTTCATAGATGAGAAACTAAAGCCACAGAAGTTAAACAACGATCCCTCCCCCAACAACTCTGCCAGACAGAGGCCAGGACGGGACTTGAACCCGGAACTCCTAATTCCAAGGTCAATTTTTTCCGGTATATCAAGTTGCTTGCATCCTCTGGGTTAAGAATAAAATATCCCTCATCCTTACTGACCCGAGTTAAAACTAATGTTTTGGGACTATAAGGAAGGAAAAAACCCTCTATTTTTCTAAGTAGTGGTCAGGGTCGGGGGGATGTAAATAAATACAAAATATTAATTTCAAGTAAGAAATAAAATCTTTACAACCATTCTATACTATTAACAACAACAATAAATCATATTTTGGACTCTGAGCAAAGTATTCCTTATGACATTTGCACATCCTAGGTGACCAGTAGCCCTGAGGGGTAGATTATTACAGTTCCTTCCCCTAATGATATTTTGAGCACAAAACAGGAAGTATCACAAACCACACAGTAATATCTTTAAAATAGGGAGACTGTCTGTTGGGTTTTAGGAAAGATATGCATGCTACAGAAGGTAATAACCAATTAGGAACATTTTCTCTATATTCCTTACAGAGCACTTCTCAGAAAAATTAAGATTTTTCACCAAGCATCTCTTTAAAAACACTGCAATTTTCAGGAAGTAGTGGAAATTATGAGAACAGTAGACGTACTAATAAGCATGTAATGTGAAGAAAAGTATGGAGTGTTCGGAAAAAAAGTGCCTCTATGTTTATCCCACTGGTAATAAATGATGTATTGGGATTCTAATGCCTTAGGAAGAACATAAAGAGAATGGTAACCAACTGAAAAGACAAGTAATTCCTTAAAGCGTGAAAATAATGATCATAAATGTGACTATTTCAAATGATTATGGAAAGAAGAGAACTTTCAGCACTGGTCCTACATTAATTTTTTCCTGGCACAGGGATCAGGGAAAGCTTCCATTGCCCTTATCCTGAGGTGTGAAATCAATGCCTAACATAGCTATACACAAAGCTAACTGAATGAAGGTGAAGGATCTGGTCCTCCAGGGACAGAGGGATGTCAACTGAACAAATAACGGGCATTCCCGGCTGTCCAGTTGATGCGGAACCAATAAGAACCGCCTTAAGAGGACACGCTCTCCTCTTTCATGCTCCCTTCCAGATAGGGAGCACTGCAAGAGGAGCAAAGCCAGGGAAAATCACAAAGCTGCAAAAATAATTCACTCTTTTAAAGTACATGAAGCATTTCCTGATAAAGCTGGTTTACAGGGACATGGAATCAGGAGCACATCTCATTCACTCTCCACGTTAGGCCCTGGTGGTTTGCTGTCAAGAAAAATAAAAACCATAAGGAGGCTCATAGGTTTCTTTACTTCTTAGCGTATTTAGTAATTGGTAATTTCATTGAACAGCAAGTTCAACTGGATTTATTTGTTCAGTATTCCTAAAAGAACCATACTTTGTAATGTGGCAAGTAACATCTCTGTCTTGTACGGAAGAAATAAAGGACCAAACCAAAGCTCAGACTAACGGGATTAGGACGAAAGACCAAGACCGTCAGTTCTTTTTGTCTTTTACCAAGTAAATAACAAGGTATGAGAGGTAAGGAGCAAAATGTAAAGAAGAAAAAACAGGTTAACAAACATTCACAATTTCACAATTCACTGCTCATAAACCAAAAAGAAAGAGGACATAATCATTCTAGAGAGATTTCATTTTGTAAACGGTGTTCCAAAAATCAAGTGCAACACACACTTAGACAGCAAACTCTTCAAAAAGTTTAGATCCTAATACAATGGTTCCAGAGGAACTTCTTCAACCAGCTCACAGCACAAGCCTTGACGCAAAGCTCTTTCTCAAAAGTGCTATTTTGGTAGAGCTGAAGTGAGTTTTCCAGATCATATTTAGCAAGACCAACCTTTATTTATTTTTTTGCTTTTAAAATGAAACGGCTAAATGGAAAAAGATCTATTTTTAAATATCCAGAACTGGCTTCCAAATTAATTCTTCCATTCTAAATAAGCGTGAGGCAGAGTTTACGAAGAACTTCCGTATTTACAAGTATCTCTGGGGCCTTTGACTGGCTGAATATCTTCCAGGAAGAGAAATACGATACAAGTTACATTTCCTGGGAGCGCAGCGAGAGACGCTTGGAGTTTATCATAAGTCATTTCTCTCCCAGCTGACACCCACCATCACCTGTCACATTACGAGCAATCTGGCCAGGAGGGCCTGGAGCGTTTGTCTGAAATGCCTTCCACCCAGGCTGGGTGATGAGGTTTGAGTTCCACAGCCACAGAGACTCTGAAATCTTAGCCTTTTTGTGTTTGCAGAGGGGATTCAGACAGACGGGTTGTTAATGGGAAACAAAGCTTGGATGACTCTCTAACAATCTTAGGCCTGTCATGGCTAGCACTTGCTCATTGTGACGTTGTAAATGACTTCCCACTTACAGGAAAGGGAAGGAAATGAGAAGGAAAACAACCCTCCTTCTAGATGACATTCAGATAACAAAAATCAAGGATAATGAGAGAAGCTGCTCTTCAGAAAGACTTTGAAGGCAGGTTTTTCAGGTGTCCCCCACCCAAAATAGATAAAACAAATCCTGAGTCAAACCCAACCCCATTCCCAAGAGGTCCTCTGAATTCTGAAGCGTCCTTCCTGAGTCTGGATGCTTGGCTTCTGCTCGGGATCAGTCCGGGAGTCCCAGAGCTACGGAAAGCTGTGATTTCCCAGGGGCACGTACTCAGGTGTTTCTTCTAGCATGTAATGCTGTTGCTCCCACACCTTCACGTTTCTTAAACACCTTTGTTGAGGTATAATTGATATACTCTGGTTTCTCTTCAGACTGTGAAATCTTTCACCTTTTACTTTACTTTTCTTATCTGAATAGAGTTCAAGCCCCTTAGTACACAAGGCCTTTCAGAAAAGCACCTCAGCATCCTCCATTCCCCAGATACTCTCCCTGCCTGTGTTCACTAGCCACACGGGATTTCTCACCATTCTCCAGATTGTCTCGATCTTTAAAACCACCATGATACTCCCTCTGACTACCACACACTGGCCCCCTGGCTTGCCTGGCAAATCCATACTTATCCTTCAAGGCTCTGCTTTGCACATCTGCTATGAAGCTTTTCCTCCTTCCTTCACAATGGCTTCATGTCTTCTTCCAGAGTCTGTCATGCATAATATCTAAAGATTGCTACCACCGTCCATAATAACTAATTGCTGATATATCTGTCTTCCCAGACAGAAATAGCTTGACAGCAGGAACGGCATCTTAATTTCTCCTTAAATCCTCAGTGCCTGGCATATAGTGAGTATTCAGTATTATATGAGAATTGAATGAAACACTTTGTTAGAATGTCTTCTTTCACTGGCATCAAAGCTGAACTTAGAAATAATAGCGACAACAGATCATAAAATATTTTTTTCTATATAGCTCTTGGAAGCAAAGGGAATTTAATATTCTTATCATGGGTGAATTAGAAGAGATAGGCAACATGAAGATAATAAAAAGTGTTGCCTAGTATCCATATCCACAAGCTTCTGAGCCCCACAGAAGAAAGGATGCCAAGAGTTGATTGAATTGTATTCATTAGATACACTGTGAGGCTCCGTACCCAAGCAGTACTGCCTTGGGGTCCAGGGGACAGTTAGAGGGAGGATCATTGAACCCATGTCACCACCCTTCAAAGTGCACCCCCCCCCCCAACCCTGCCCTCAACACACACACTCAGCCATAAGCCACAGGGCAACTCTGGCACCTGAGGGCTGAGGATAAGCAGCCACGAGTTGAGATTGACTGGGTCCCAATCGAGCAGCATTTTCATGGAAGGGACTCACAGTAAAGGCAGGAGTGACATGTGTTGACAAGGAGGTTAGAACAAAAGAACATACTTGCTCCTGAACATGAGCACATGTGTAACGCTCTTGGTTCCTCCCAGAAATAACAAGAGTAGCCTTTAAGAGGGAGCTGGGGTTCTACAGTTGTGCAGGTAGAGAGTAGGAATCATAACAATTTAGGCACCAATGTTAATGTGACATCATTTAAACCCCACATACCAACGAGGCCTTGGAACAGTTAGATTATCTGAGCCAGAATGAGGTCAGCATTATATAGAAAGTATTTAAAATGTGTATTGGATCACAAAAAAAGAAGGAAATCTGCCTAAGGACATCAGAAAGGGCTGTGTTTAGAAGGTAGGATGTGTACTAAGCTTTCTAGGATATGCAGACTCCAAATGGCAGAATGGTGGACAGAATATGACAGAGAGAAATGGGGACGCAAAGGCAGTTCAGGGCAACACTTGGGTCGTCGGCATTGGAGACAGGTCAGAGGTCACCAGTAACTTTGAAAGAGAAATTTCTATAGTGTTTACGCAGTCCTAGTCAGATATGAGTGGGTTAAGGGATATGTGAGGAAGTAAGAATGGTCAGTAACATTATCCCTTTGAGAAGTTTGGAGTGAGAGGGACTGTCAAGGGGAAAATGCTTCCAGAACAGGGGAGGATTAAGCACATATTTGTAGACCAAGAGGCCAAGATACTGTGGAGAGCGGCACTGAAAACAGAAGAGCCAAGGGGATCACGGTGGATCTGGGTCTTAGAGGGGGCTGGAAGAGGAGATTAGGAGCACAAGTGAAGGGGTTGACTTTGGAAAAGAGGAGGGTGCCTCCAGAGAGCACAGCTGGAGCAGAGAAAGTCTGAGGTAGAGAACGGAAGTTGAGAAGGCCCATACACGAGGAATAACTCGGGTACAAAACATCTGGCCGACTCAATCTCATATTCAACCAACCAGATGTTAATTCCACACGGCACTATCACGCATGTCCATGTTAATTAAAATTTTCACCAAACCTGTGATTGCTTTCAAATTGCATAGATATAGCCAGGGTGAGATGAATTATTAAAAACAATTATTTGAATACATCATTTTTTCAGTTTAAAATTATAAAAATTTCACCTAATCTGGGACCAATGTGTTTCAGGAAGCATAAGTGCTGACTAATATGAGGCAATGGACAAGGAGTACCAAGCTCGTGAGAGTCACATAAAATAACATGAGAGGCTTTTGGCTACTGTGCTTATTTTCTGATTAGCCTTTGTAGGTAATTTGAAAGAATGGAAATGATAAATTAATGACTTATTAGCTGACACAATGATTCCTCCTTGATTGACACACATTTTAAAGTTTATCATTGAAATCCCAGTTGTATCTTACTACCTGATATCTGAGAATGAGGATTAGACTATCCAAAGGTATATTACAAAGTATGGAGTCATAACAATCTACCAAAAAAATCTGCAGAGTTGCTATAAAGTTATTCTTAGGTACTAGCACAATAAAACATCACGCCTTACTACAGTCCATTCTCTGGCTAATTCATAAATTCAAGGTCATGTTTAAATTTAGGTTTACAACCATTATAAAAGCAATACATTTACAACCACTAAAGGTTAATAACTAATTAATCCTCACAGCATTTTTATAGGCCTTATTTGGTTAAAGATGACTGAAGTATGTGCTGCCACGCTTTCTTTCTTTTGTGTGCTCTGAACCCGCAGTGCGCACTCCACAGGTACACACATACAACCTCCACCCAGGCTAACGCTCTGCGGCTGCTTAGAAGACTTGATTCGTTGGATAAAAAGTTGAGCAAAGAAGGAAAAAATCTAATATATAATCCAACAGTAGAAACAGATTAGTCAATGCCTGTCAAATGGGCCCAAGTAATTACCAAAGTAGGACACCTTAATTTTACTACTTTGTGATGACATTTGCATTATTATGACTCCTCCTAAGTAGTACATTTAACTGGTACTCACTACTCTCAAGATAAATGGCATAAGGACATTTTAACATAAGATAATTTACATGTAATTAGTCGCAATAAAATAGAAAATAAACTCCAGAGATCTGCTGTATAACATTGTACTTATAGTCAACAATAATATATTGCACACAAAAATTTATAAAAATAGTAGATATGTTAAATGAGCTTTCCAAAATAAAATTGATATGAATGTTGTAGAACCTGTATACATATGATCAATTACTGATAGTGTTTACTTTTCCCCAAACAATATTGAATTATATGAAATCTGAAGGAGGAAAATCACAACTTACTTAAATTTAGTGATGATAAAATTAAATGTTTCCAAAACTGGGGAATGGAAATACTAAACTGATAATATTTCATATTCCAATTTGTTATTGGAATATATTGACATTCCTGAATTTTCTAGAAAAAAGTAAGAGAGGTTCTTGTGATGGAGAAGTAAATATTTCCCTTCATTCTTAAAATCTGTACAATGATACTCTTAAAATTCTCTTCCATCAAATATATACAATTTGGCTAAATTGTATGATTTAAAGAATTCAGTCATTGTGAACCTATCAGGCTTTTCTTTTCATCTTAAGAATTTATGACTTAATGACTCCCCTCAAATTTTGGTACGCCAAACTAGGAATGATGTGTAACCATCGGTCAATCTCATATAAACAGCTGGACAACTTTTTAACCAAGTCACATTTCCTTATATAGGAAATTCCCATCTACAAAATGATAAAATGCCCCAAATGAAAACCCAAGGGATGCATAAATAGTCATTCTCTATAGTTTAATGGAATTGTCTAGTAATCCTCCCAAAATGTTCAGCAATTAGGAGCTTCAGTATCAGAGTTCTGAACATAATTTTGAGCCTCAGAATTTAACCAGTTTTGAGAACTTGGAGAGGTCCCAAAGAAGAGCAGTAAAAATAAACCATGGGTTAGAAAACTGGCCCTTATGAAGGAAGGAATGAAAATATTGACCATCAGCCTTATGTGTGGTGCATAGGGAAGTCTAGCCTTTACGGGAGAAGGCTAGGAGTTGAGTCCCATGGCGTGTGCTTGAATGATGGAAAGCAATACAGCCCAGTGGGTCAAGGCAAGAGAGAAAGAGGCATGGCTTTTCCTTGCTCTGTGTATCTCTCCAGCAGGCTCCAGGAAGGTAAGACTAGACTCATATTTTTTCACCAGTGTAAACCCAGAGCCTAATACAGTACCCAGTCCAGAGTAAGCTCAATAAATGCTTGTTGAATAAAGACTAGATTGCATTCATTTCAGTGACTTATTGAAAGCTAACTTTTATTCACCCTTAGCAGAACAGAAATATTTGGGGAACCTCTAAAACACTTATATAGTAAGCTACAACTTTTATTTGTAATTGCTACAAGTTTTAGTGAAAACAAAACCAGCGGCCAACCAGGTAGCATGGTGATTAAGTTCAGTGTGCTCCACTTTGGTGGCCTGGGGTTAGCAGGTTCACACCCCCAGTGTGGATTTACACCACCCATCCAGCCATGCTGTGGTGGCATCCCACATACAAAATAGAAGAAGATTGGCACAGATGTTAGCTGAGGGCCATGCTTCCTCACCAAAAACAAAACCAAACTTTAAAATGATAATTTCTAATGTTACTGAAGTCATTGGGTAATATGAAGAATAGATGGATGAAACAATGATGGGACATAATTAGGAGTCTACAGCAAGATCTTTTAAAATGAACTGGTAATTCTACTTTGGAAAATCAATCTTATGGAAATAATCCTAAACATAGAGAAAAACAACTGTCCTTTACAGCACAGCGTTATTTGTAACAGTAAAGACCTGGAGGCCATGTGAAGATCCCTGTAGAAAGGCATGCCCAGGGGAGAGTCATTCAACAGCAGCAAAGACAAGGTGCAGATCAGGCTGCAATACACATAGTAGCTTTGCTGTATTTAGGACGATTTCCAGGGGAACTGCTAAGGTCAAGAGCACTTGAAAAACTCCTAAAACATACTGCACATCTTCCAAATAAATAATTTGGAGGTTCCTAGTTGCTGAGGATTCTTATGTCTATAAAAACATAAAATGCAAATGAAAGTATCTTCTACCAGCTCCTTTTTTCCCTGTAAAGCTGTGAAACCAAATAGCCTTTGCTTGCAGAAAGCAACCGCCAATTTAATGAAAGAGACAGGGCAAGAGGACTCCTCTTCACTGGAGATTTATTTACTTGTAACAAAAGCTAAGGGGACCATATCTGTCAATTACGCCACTGTGTCTAGCTACAACATCCAAGTTCATAAAATCTTATTAAAGTTAATCTGTGTAGATTGGTTTTTCACACTAGCCTAATTTCCCCCATTCTTAGGAACTGTTCCAGTTGCAAAAGCCACCAGCTCACGGGAATCATCCTAAATCAAAGAGGCTACAGACTTGAAACACACGTGAGCCCTCCCTCCCTCTTTCTCCTCATGGTCACAGCACTCTACTCTCCTGAACCCAATATGGCCTCCCAATCCTTCTGCATCTGGAGAGCCAGCAGCTGTCAATCACACAACCTGAGAGATAAGGCTTTTCACCATCCTTGAATCCAAAAATAAGTCAGGAAATCCACTTCCCTGGTACATTGAAAATTGATTGATTTCCCCACTGGCCAGTCAAAATAAGGGTGAATTGCTCCTTCAGAATCAAGAGTGAGTAGAAATTCAACATTCATCAGCTCTTCGAAAATATTCAACTACTAAAACATTTTTATTTAAAACATGTTTCTGTAGAAGCAACTAATGAAAGATAAGGACTATGTTATACCAAGAAAATAAGATGCTCCATAATATGTACAGTTTGTGTATATTTCTCTCAAAACATCACTGTTTGCCCTGATCCTTGCCAAAACACAATTTAAAGATCATCAGAGTGTGATCATCTGGGATATAGCCCTCAATATGTATAGAAATAATGAATTATTTCTTTCACATAACCAGAGATACTTGTAGATACAAGAAGCCAAGGGAATTTCCTCTAAAAAGATAATTCTAGAAAACTAGGTAGCATGCCACCCAGAATTGTTTAAAGTCCCCAAATACTTAACATTTGCTATCCCAAAGAATACTGAAAAATGGGTATGAAATACAACCAAACATATAAAGCTCCTCGGATATTCCCTGAGCCCATGCCATGTTTAAGTATACAACAATGTGGATTCGGAGGGCCCTTGCAAGAGCAGCCTTTGGGATCCCCACATCAAGCCAGGCTCAAGGCACTAAGTATGCCCAGTAGATATCTGACCAACACTCTTATTAGATTTCTCCCTCATAAATCTCATCTGGAAAATGCCAGAACAATAAAAACAAGCTCAGGCACAGAAAGAATCCCATTTTCCATATAAAATAGTATCTGCCTTTTCCCATGCTGATTCTGCAAGGCAGCTTATTTACAAATATATAAATAGCTGCAACTTTCCTCCAGTCTCATTGAAAAATCAAAATGGCACCATGCAAGGTTTCCTAGCGTACGTGGCTCCATGAGTGAAATGTGAGTGGCGACGAGCCAACCGACTTGACACTCGCTAGTCAGCTTGTCCAGATACCCTCCAGTTTCCTGTAGTGGAGGTACCAGGGTTCTGCCACACAGAGCTGAAGAATTCACTTACACTGATTGCCCAGGGATTGCAGAGCGACTTAGAGCCAAAGGTCAGAAAATAAATTTCAAGTCATACCTAATATTTATTATCACACATATGCAAAGGAGAACAGCATTGCCTAAACGTGGCAGCAAGTTTTCCAATGTAGCTACTTAATATTAGCTAAGTCTTCTTACATACAGGCTCAACGAATTTAGAATGATTTTACCCCAATCCTTTAGCCACCTGGTCAGAATTACACAGGTTTAAATCATCAGGAAGAGGGCAGGAGAGACAATGCATTGCAATTTTTGGAACAGAACTTATTGCCTTTCTTAAATTCATTAATTGAAGTTATCTACTAGTAGTTAAGAAACATCTACACCAATAAATACATGAACTATCTATGCGATACATATTGACTCTTCCTTACTGCATATGAACACCCAAAATGGACCCACTGTGCCCTGAGTGTTCAATGTCTGTATGTGAAGCACTAACAGCCCTGAGACAGGATAGGTCTGCACAGCTCCACCAGACAAGCTCCCACTCCATCCCCAATATCCACTCTCTTCCTAACACGCTCACTTCTCGCTGAGTGAGAGTGAGCAGTTTACTTTTGAGGAATCATATGGTTAAACTAAAAGTGCCTAAACTATCACAAAATAGAAGATTTAAAGAAATTTTTCTCAAGGAAAAAGTGAGTTAGGAACCTATTCATACAGAGCAGCTGAGGATAGGTAATGAGACGATTAAGGCTGTTTCCCTTTGAGAACTCAAATGCTGAGATTCGCAACAACCCCCGGCTGGTAACTCGAATATCAGGCTACCCATCAGGAAGTGAAAACATTCATATATGTTCTCACATGAAAACATGTGTGCTGCGTATTAAACCAAACAGCATTCCGATGCTTTTTGCATTGCAGTTATTCATACACTGGAATGTTCACCTTGGGCTCAAAGACTAAACAGCAAGACCGTATGTACTGTACTTGCCTTCCCGATGACTCAGGCTTTCTGATCACTCTTTACCATCCCTAATCACATACAGCCACATGGGGCATTACGATTGCCGACAGGGTTGCTGACCAACTGTCAGTATTTAAATGGCAAGTGATTCTTTTTTTTTAATCTCAGGTTTATCAGTAGAAAAAAGACAGTAAAAATAATAAAGGAAACCTTTGGTAAATCTGTTTTGAAATGAAATGCGTATCAGGGCCAAAAAACCCCCCTGAAAAACAGTTTTTATTTACTATTTACTCTCTAATGAATTCCTAAGGGCTAAGTTCTTTCACTTTAATTTATCAGAAAGCATATCCACAGGCACGAAGCAGGCAGAAATAAATACAATGAAAATCAATCTTTTGTCTCTAAGGCTACATTGTGTCTTGTGTCTTCAAGTTCCCATCTAAAATCTAATTTGGGTTATGCTTACTTTAAACATAAACACTATTTCTTCAAAAATGTACTTAATTACTATTCTCTAAAGATTATGCCTCTATCTGTATGTGTAAATAGTATTCACACCATAGAACGAGATCAGGTTGCAAAGATTACATACAACAAATACACAAACAGCCCATTTACCACAACATTCAAGTGAGTATAAACTACTGAGGAGATTTTTTAGTTTTTAAATAAATTATTTGGAATCCCCTTAGAAAATAGTTTCTACATTACTATTTTACTAAATTGCTATTTTACTAATAATGCTGCTATAGTATTATTAAAATATAAAGAGAAATGATTATTTTACTTACATGGTATCTCTAATAAGAAGTGAATTTCCCAATTTGAAACAAGTGTGATCCCCTTCACAAAACACACGCCTCAGGGAAAAGCTCTCTCCCACATCAAAGCCTGTGAAACATGACAAATGATTCAATCCAGCAGTTTTAATAAATTTGCTAAACTCACCGAGATAGTGATTTTTCACTAGGATTTTTTGTTGTCTTTATCTATGGACAGATTTATTTCAAATAAAATGCTGTTCTTTGGGACCAGCAAAATTCCTTGATTTCATTTTTCTCCTTTTAGGATATAGGAGGATGAAATATGTTTCAAAAGACTCCAATATTAATTTGCTTTGACCCAGGAATTATCCTAAGCAAACAATCAGAGTAGTTCATTGTAGCAGCTCTGATAGCTAAAGATAGAAAATTAGTTAAATAAAAAATATTACAGCCATTCAATTGAAATCCAAGCAGCCTTTAAAAAAAACCGTGCTTTAGAAGAATATATGTTGATATGGGGAAATGCTTGGATTTCAAATGCAATACATGTATTATGATTATGTGTGCATGTGTGGGGTTGGGGGGCTGGGGGTGGGGAAGTGAGAGAGAGAACGGAGGATGAAAGGAAGAAAGGGAAATAAAGATAGGAAGGTTACACCAAAATAGGAATCATGACTATATTTGGGTAGTGAGATCTTCTTTCTCATAAATTTTCTTTTTTAAAAATTTATGGACAATGGACATGACTTTTACAATTTTAAATAACTTTTTTCTCCAAGAACTTGAGTCGTTGTTGGTCTTGGCTTAAACGATACAGAACTCTGGTCTCAGCATGTTTTCTACATCACCCATCTTCTTTGTTTCTAATTGTTTATATTGATGTTATCATCAAATTACAACATGAAAGAATCAGCTACAATATATAGTGCATGTTTGGTGATAATTTTTTACAAAATGCTTCTTAGTAAAGGATTATAATGCTTACCTGAAACTTCAAGTTCATCTCTGTTGTCTTGTGTAAACTGACGTCCCTCTGTTCTCAGTATAGGGCATTGTTTTTCTATTAAAAAAAAAAAGCATTGAGGATTTGCACTACATTTTCTATCATTTTTTTCAAATAAATTTGAATTACAGTACAATCAGAAACAAGACAAAATGGAAATAAATTAAGCCACCTTATTAAATATCTACAGAATGAGGATGAGAATATTACCCACCTCACAGTGTGTGTGGAGGATTACACTTGTTTATGTGTGTGAGGTGCTTAGCACAGTGCCTGGACACAGCGAATGCGCGTTAACATTAGCTATTATTATTGTAATCACTCTTATTCTAGCATTCTAATCCACAATACGATGGCATTTGGAGGCGGCCTTTGGGAGGTAATCACCTTCAGATGAGGTCACAGGAGTGGAGCCCCATGATGGGACTGCTGTCCTATGAGGGCATGGAGAGCCCCTTTTCTCTCTCTGCCATGTGAGGACACCAGTAAGAGCCCTCCCTGGAACTTGGCCATGCTGGCACCCTGCGCTTGGACTTCCCAGCTGCCTGAACTGTGTAAAATAAATGTTTGTTGTTGAAGCCACTTGGCTTATGGCACTCTTGTTAGAGCAGCCCGAACTAAGGCAGCCGCACAGAAGGAAGTTATTAAAATAAAATTAAAAGGCAAAAAGTGAAGACCTCTGCCATACAAAAATGGCCTATACTGAAAAAAATGAAATAAAATCATAAAGGAAATATTAATTATGTGTGAAGGCACTTAATTATATTCAAAGAAATAAAATATAAATTTGCTCTCCACTCAGGTGAACTTACATGTTCAATCCTAACACAACACACTAATGCAGTAGTATACACGCATACACTAATGTTTGATTATCTGGGGTATGTTTAATCCAACTGAGGCTAGATTCTAGGAATGTAACAGTCAGTTCAGACAAAATTGCAGCCAAATTTTAGAATATGCCATGGTAACTGTGTAAGTGGAGAGATCTCAAAATAAATTGATTAAATATTTTGGCTTGCAATCACAACCTTAATTCTCTACATCTAAAATTCATGTTTGGGCTTCATGACCTAAAAGTTTAATACAGAGGGGACATAAACTGCATAAAACCAAACTGTCTCCTGTTCTGAGAAGGTGGGAACTACACCAGATTCTCCAGGTCAACCGCTGGGCAACTCAGGCCCTCGTTTCACAAACGAACCACAGACTTCAGGGGCCGTGACAGGGCATCATCTGAATGCATTTAACCAGGAGAATTGAGCAGATTCTAAAGAGCGCTACTACTCAGATTTAAAAGCCACTATACACGTAAATGAAATTATAGCATGGAAAAACTTTAGGGACAACTTAGCTCCTTCGGAAACTCCTATCTCAGAGATCTTAACATGATTGCAGGTCCTAAATAATAGTAAGATTGGACATTTTCTAAACATTACCAACGTTTTATCTGAATTCATAGTCATTGTTACAAAAACCAAGCATCTCATCAAGATCTCTGCACTGAATAGCAGAGAACATCGTTGAGAGGAATTCAAGTCCTATGTTACTGAAGGCTAACCAAGGATTTAGACAGGAAGACTCAACATTGTTAAGAAGCCAATTCTCACTTTTACCTCTAGATTCAGTGTGATAACAAGTAAAATCCCAACATGTGCGTGTATGTGAAAACTGACAAGCTGAGTCTCAAATTTATATGGATCTCTAAAATACTAGAATAGCTAAGGCAAAATTGAAGAACAAGCTGGAGAACTCACACTATCAGATACCAGAAATTTTTATAATTTGATGCTGGTGCACATAAAGATAAACAGATCAATGGAACAGAGCAGAGAGTCCCAGAACAGACCTGTTCACATCTGGTCTCCGGATTTACCGCAAAAGGGCCACTGCAATTCAGTGGCAAAAGGGGGTCTTTTCAATAAACAGTTCTGGGTCAACTGGATCTCCACAGAGAAAAATACACAACCTCAACCCTTACCTCACACCACGCAAGGAATTGGAGATGACCTCAGACCTCAGCGTGAAAGGTAGAACAATAAAGGACCACAGAAAAATGTGAAATCTTCATGAACTTGAGGTAGCAAAGCTTTCTTAAAAGAGATACAGAAAGCACTAATTATAAAAGATTGATGAATTGGACTTCATTAAAATTAAAATCTTTATTAATCAAAAGGCAACATTAAAAGAGTGAAAAGGTAAGCCACAGACCAGGAGCCACAGACTACGGCACTGCATATATCCAATAAAGTATCATATCCAGAATATACAAAGAACTCTCACAAATCAATAAGAAAAAGATGGAAAACCTTATTTTGAAAATACTCAAAAAATGTACGCACTTCAGAAAAGAGAATATTCAAATTGGCAACCCGCAAATGGAAAGGTGCTCAACATCATTAGTAATCAGAGAAATTCAAAGTAAAACCACAATGAGATACCACCAAATGGATGAAAATTGAAGAACTGACAGCACCAAGTGTTGATGAGGACGTGGAGCAAGGAGAACTCTCCTGCGTTGCTTGTGGGAGCGGAAATCGGTACAATCACTTTAGAAAACTGTTTGGCATCATTTACTAACGTTAAATATACATGAACCCTATGACCTGGGAATGCAATGACCCAAGAGAAATGAGTACAAAAAATGAGTGTAAATGGCCCTTTAGAAGAGAATATTCATTATGGTATTACTCATATTAGTCGAAAACTGGAAACAACCCAAATGTTCATTGACAAGAGAATAAATGCATAAATTGTGGGATATACAATGAAAAACCATGGCAATAAAAAAAGAAGGAACTACTGATACATGCAACAACCTGGACGAATCTCACAGAGATAATATTAAGTGGAAAAAATACCATTCCCCAAAAAACACATACTGCATAATTCTTATATGAAATTCAAGGGGTTGTACAACTAATCTATGTCAAAGTACTGGTTACTTTGGTAGGGTGTCAACTGGGAGCAGACACAGGAAAGCCTTCTGGGCTTTGGAGATGTTCTATATTTTGATCTGGGGTGGTAGTTACACAGGTATATAAACACATATGTAAAAATTCATTGCACTGTGCATCTAAGATTTGTTGACCTTAACGTGTAATACCTCAATAAAATGAGGAAAACAGTATGTCTATGAGAAAATAAGCTAAAAGTGATATTTGCAAAACAAATCAAAATCACATCAAACTTTCATAATGACTTTGAACAACTAAACGACTGTAATTAATGAGATTAAATTCTTCACAACAGTTGATGACTGGCAAAGCACATCTTCAGACGGCGGAAAGGGACTTCCCACTATGACACTTTCGTAACGAGGGGAAGGTATGCTGGCCTACTGCCAAGCTGGAAACAGTATATATCTCATTTAAATTCTTCCAGGGACTTAGTGAATATATGATGTCAAAGCAATAAACCTGTCTCTTTGATATGAATGGAATGCAACATTTCCAATGATATTTATGAAAGTATTTCTCCACTAAAGTGTTTAGTTTATGAAAATCAAATACAGCTTCATCTCTTTAGAATTTGTGCTTTGTTATGAAAAAGTGAGCAGAACCAATGAGAATTAAATGGTAACTCCTTGGAAGTGAGATTCAAGGCAGTCATCTGAACACATGAGCCTTAGGGATCCATCACCTTAAAACAGCAAGGCAGCAGAAGTGAACACAGGCTGGACATGCTCACTTCTCTAAGTATTGGCACATACAACTGAACATGAAGTAAAGCACGCTTTTTGAGTAAATGTACATTATCTTGAAGAACTACTGGTAGTTCAAACATCCAAGTTCAAACATCCAAACATCCTGTCAGGTGGACAGAGGAGAATCTACAGCAGTGTCACTTCAGAGGCTCTTGGAATGTTCCAGAATCGCAAACTTCACCACAGAAGATGCACTACTTAGGGACCCTTCATCAACAGGCCTTCTGAAAACCAAATGCATATGTTTTTGACAAACTCACGCTAAGATGTCGTTAGTGATTGTCAGACCCACTTCCCTCCTGACTCGGCTTGAGGGACCCTGGCAGCATCCAGGGCTGGAAGGAGGTTGAAAGGGGGCAAAGGAGGCAGAAAGGAAGGCTGATAGGTCAGATGCGGGTCAATTATCTGGATTTTATCTAGATAGCCTCAAAAACTACGTACTTTTCAAAAGATTTTTACCCTTCTCTCCCTCTAAAAATCAGAATCCTGAGGCCCTAAGAACAAATCATTCAAGAGGCCCATGTGAGTGTCTGTAAATCCCAGAGCCAGTGGATGGCAGAGCTGAAAGAAAGCCCAAGGTTCCTATGGTCCAACTTATTTTTCTCTGCTTTGAACATTATGTCTCAAAACCATATTCTAAACAAAATAATAGAGTACCTGTGAAATGCTCCTGATTCTGTAGTAGAAATGCATTTTGTTCCCACTCTCAGTCTGAAACATGCGCTTTAAAAAACTCGCCTTTCCCCTCGATCTCTAAATCCTGCTCTTTTCTTACCTGCTCACTTGCCCTCCTGTTGGACTGCTAAGCACTCTAGCCTGGAGATTAGATGCCATGTCTTCTGAAACATATTTGTCCTATCACAGTGCTGGTATTCTCTATACTCACTCATAGAAAGGACTGTGGATTAACAGAGTAATTACTGAAGGCATGTTGAATTCCCCCCTTCTCCTCTCAAAAAGCTAAGAAGCCCAGACCAGTCAGCATCTATAATTTAACTTTTCGTTGTTTCAACTGATTTAATACAGACAAGATTTGTGAGTGTTGCTGATGCTCATACTGAAAATGGACCCATCACTCTCTGTGGCCACAGAGGCCTCCGGCCTTAGGAAAAGCCAGGAGGTGAGGTCATTCCTTGTGCGCTACAGACACAAGGGGAAAATTAAAATTAGAGGCATCATGAAAAATAAATGTGAACGTGTTTTATTATCCTCTTTACAGTTTGTTGAGGGCTCTTAGTACGACCTGAGCTATTTATATACAACTTCACCGATGGCAGGGAAAGAAAATGTATTATTTGTCTACTGGAGATACCATTTTTATTTTAACTTTGCTAAAGTGTACACATTTCCACACATTTGAACTTAAATAACAATGTATTAAGAATACTACTGTATTACAATATCCAGTTAACTCTGAATTAAGCTTGTTGAGAGGCCTTTGGGGCAGATTTGTTACTGAAAGGTATAAATCTACAAGCCTACCCATTCACATAATACCTGGGAGGAGCCCCAGAGGGCAGGGGCTGACCATCCCCCAGAGGTCTCCCAGGGCAGTGTGTGTGGCTTTGGTGAATTTACGAGTCCAAGGCATAGCCTTGACCATGATGGCTTAGAGATCACACAGAGCACAGAGCCACTTTTCAGTAGCCTGTGCGCCTCACCTCCCCCTCCTCCTCATTGGACTCCAGTCTTGGGCCTTTCTTTCACACGCAGAGCACGCCCCTGCCTCAGGGCCTTAGCATGTGCTGCTTTCCAGGTATTCACACGCCTCCCTCTCTCACTGCCTTCCTGTCTCTGCTTAAGCGTCAGGCACGAGGGCAGCCTTCCCTGACCACGCTCTGTGATCAAACCACCGCTCCTGCCTCCACATCGTGTAGGTTGCCAAATACAGCAAATAATATCACTAGATGCCCAATTAACTTTGAAAGTCAGATAAATAATAAGAATGTTTTCAGTATTAGCATATCCCCTGCAATGTTTGGAACATATTTATACTACAAAGTACTCCTTCTTCATCTGACCACCCTCTGTGACTGGGTGCCCCGTATTTCATGTTGCAAGCCTACTCGCATGTCCAGGATCTGTGAGGCCAGACGTGATGGCAGCTCGTACTAAAGAGGGGACAGTGGAGACGGAAGAAAGGGGAAGAACTGGTACAAGGATCACCAGGACGTGACAGTTGACTGAATGTAGGGAGGAGGGAGGGGGCGGCTCAGCTGAGCAGAAGCGGAGTTTACTGAAACGATCCACGAGGGGAAGAAAACGATTTAACAAGGAGTAAATTCATCGGCGGTGAGAGAGGAGGAGTTAGAAATGTTCCCTTTGAGGTGCCATCAAGAAATTCAAATGGGGGAGTCACTGAATAGACAGAAAGGTGGGTAGGAAAGAGAGGCCCAGGCTCCTGGGGGTAAATCTGGGAGTGACTGGCAGAGCAATCATATGGAAAGCCACAGGGATGGGTGAGGTCACACAAGGAGTGAGACGAGAAGAGAGGAGGGGCTGGGACCAGCTCCCAGGAAGGGGCAACAGTCCTCGTCTCTGTCAGTTCTTCCTATTTCTTCGTATCCTTGGGAGTATACATAATCTATTACGGAATTATTATTACCCGTAAAATCCCAATTAAAATCTGTCTAGTTTCGTAGACATTCTGTTCACCACTCTCTCTTTTCTAACCTGCATTAAGAAGCATTGTTTTCTTCACCTTTAGTGACAGACTCACGACACAGCACTTGCGTCAAGAGGACGGGTGGGAAGATGAAGAGCAGCAGTTTGCCACAGATACACAACGGGTTTGCCTTCCTTTCAGAAATGGGTCAAAATAAGGGAATTTCAGAGTTTTGCATTTTTTTTTAAAAGCTAAAACAGACTTCCTATTGGACAGAGGGGGAGCACGGCTTCTCATTGCATTGTCACCAGAGGCCGTCTGGCCCCTGTACACGGCATATTTGACAGTGCCTCCAATAGGACTAGAAAGCATCCTGGGCTTGGGGAACAGCATTGGTTAACAAAAATCGGTAAAGTACATTGGACCAGAATATAACAAAACTAATATGGAAAAGTGACCAAGCAAGACAAAAAGGGAACACAGCTATTTTAACAGAGAGGTCACAGAAGCTCCCCTCCTTATTTTTTATCGGAAGCTGGTCCCCTAAAGAAGAACACCTGGTCAGGAACGACAGCCCTTATTTAATAACTGCGAGGCTTCTCTCCACTTTCAAAACTGAGGAGCCATACAGGACGCGCGTCAGGAGTCAGATGCTTACGTGGTGCCATATGAAACTCGAGGAATCCTTAAAAACACAAAATAAAACTCTCTACAGTTTTTACGACAACATACTCTCTGCTCTGAATTTCAGAGCGCAGTGTTTGTCAATGAGTAAAAGCCAAATTTCAGAAGAATGGTTTTTTCTTATAATTAATAGAAAACTAGGTTAAAAGGGTTTATGCGTATAGTTTGGGGCCTAAGTTTACAATCAATTCAATCTATTCACGTAACTTGAAACTCTACCACAAGTAAAAGAAAAATTATGATTTAAATGGCATTCTATCATTTCTCTCTTTGTTTAGTCTGGGGTTTTTTGCTGCTTTTCCTTACTCAGGTTTTCTCCTTTTTATTACTTTTGATGATAATTCAGTACTTTTGTCTTAGATCAGATTAAGGAAAGTAGAGGAAAAAGGGGAACCTTTAATTATTTGATACATAAGCTTTCATCACAGAGGAAAGTCAGGTAACTGATTAAAGAGAGTTTTGAGATGATCTACACGACCCTCATTTTTTAAAACAATTCTCTCCCCACCCTCTTTCAACAACCAAGCTGACACTGCCACATTCAAATGGAAGTTCAGCTTCGGTATGAAAATATGCAAATATGCCTTATCTCATAATTCCAACATGTAGTAACATTGATGAAAGGATATGAAATAACTGAATTCTTAATAACTCCAAGATTTTAAAATTCAAGTTGTTACTGAATCTCTCCATATTACTCTTGAATTCTGTCCCAACTAGGATAATATTCCAAGTAATCATTAAACAGACCATAGAGGCAAAGTAAAGCAATTAAAACACTCCAATTTATCCTTTGTCTATTTAGGTTTAACAGTAGACTATTGACAACTTCACAGACTCCAGAGTTGAAACCCTAGCCTCTCTCTCAGATTTGTTATATTTTATTTTTAGATGTAATCACTTCCCTCCGGTAAATGGTTAGTGACCACACTCGCAGGTCTGCACATGAGGAAACTAAAAAGGGAACCTTGCCCTGTGAATCAGACACAGTCAAGTGCCTGTCCTGGCGTGCCCAGCGTGTCATATTCTTCAATAATCCTTGTGACAGCACTGCGCTGACATGTTTAATTAATGCCACCGATACTTGAAGTTAAGCAATTTCCATGACACGATCGGTTTGTGTTGCTTCAGGAGCACCTTCTACCAAATGGCACGATAAAAGTCAACTCTGAATTTTGTCCTTTATTAATTTCCCTTCGTGCCTTACGTGACATGAATCTTGTTAGTGTTCAGATTAATTTTGAATTCACACTCAGGCGATTTTTCAGAAAGATGAATTTGGTAAATTGGACCAGTATATATGCATTTTGGTAGTCCTACACACAATACGACCTGATTAAAGAATTGAGATGTCAAAGCTACAAAAGCAAAACATCCAGGGGAATCCCAAGATAGGGAAGTTCAGTTACGCAGGATGACTAAGCTCGAGATCTTCCGTGCGGCGCTGCGCCCAGATTGACAACACGGTGCGTTACACACTGGGGGATCTGTCAGCAGCGTAGATCACATCAAGTGTTCTCATCACAGTAAAAACAAAAAAGAGTTACTAAAGGCAAAAAATAACAAAGAAAATAAGTAAAATAAAAGGAACCTGGTGGCATAAGATGCAAGACAACTAGCTGAGAAAATAAAAGAAAAAGAAATGTCAGTTAATTATCCCCAAGGTGAGATTTCCCCAAGCGTGTTCCTCAGACACGCTGCATTAGATTCACCTGGGGGCTTGCTAAAGACGTAGCTGACTGGACCCCACCGGCCTGCCCTCATCGCGGCATCTCTGAGAGTGAAACTGGGGAATCAATCCCCAGATCATTCTTGCTCGCACTGAGACTGGAAAACCATTCATGTAGCTCCTTCAGATGATCCCTATCATCGAGACCATGCATTATGCACGGCATGTGCCTAAAAACTGTCTTACTTAAGCAAAGATTCATTTTCCTTTCTAGCCAAAAACATCCTATCCTCTTAGATTAAGCGGGAAAAGGCATTACCTACCATGTCCCTTAAAAACAAGAGAAGTGAAGAAATTAGGAAGAGCAGCAATATTATCAGAATAAACCCCTGCCCGAAGCATTTCTTTTTGCCATGAGGTACTCCTGACTTTTATTTCTCACTAAAGAAAGTGTTCCCCTCAAAAGTACGACAGCCACAGGATGTCATCTATACAATGGTAGAATATTCAAACCGTCACATGAATTCTTTCAGGAAATGTACTCCTGCCAAACTAGTAAGAAATCATAAACACAAAACCTTCTGAGAGACTAAGATGTGTTATATCTTTATAGGAGACTGGTTTTATTTTATGAGCATTTTAAACTCAAAATTCTCTATTAGAGTGTGTTTATACCTGTTTAGCAAAAATTAGTAAAGCCATATTCAAAAGGATAAGCACAATAAAACTCACAGTCTCAGAATACATCATCACATGTGACCATCGTCAGAAGACGTCACATGGAACCCTTTGCACCGAAGGAGGGTCGAAGTTCCTCCCTGCTCAGCAAACGGCTTCTTCACTGTGTCTGGTCAACTCTGAATGTGACGTACACCTAGACCAGTAACTCACGCTACTCAATGTTCAAGAAAAGTCCTCCAAATTAGCCGCATAATCATTTTCAAAAATAAGAGGTGGAAATAAATGTTTCAAATTGCTTTCAAGCCCTTTGGAAATATTTATGAGGTTGATAAATTTAACAACTGCAAGTAAATATTATCTATTTAGTTCAAAAAACACTCCACCGACTGTTAATCTTTTGTTCGCCTCATCTGAGATCCTATAAAACTTACATGTAATTAAGCTGGATTCCCTTTTAAATCTCCTATTCTCCTTTTCACTTTTCCCTAATTAAGATTAGATATGTCCCTGGTTAATCCTAATTAGGGATATGTTTCCATACTTATAAGTTGAATAACTTGAATAATTCATAACTTAAAGAGGAAAGGGAGAAATATACACACAAAGAGATGCACACACATATATTTATATTTGTGAATATCAGTGAGAGAAATGAAAGGCTATGTAGACTAATATGCATATAAAAAAGGAGGTGATTTTAGAAATTCTCAATGTGCGATGTGAAGGTCACTGGGAGAAAACGGTGAATTATTATTTATTTTGTACTAGTCTATTTAATCTATGCCTCTTCAACCTTAACCAGACTTATTTTAATGATTTTTTCCAAATAATTTACAGAGTGCAAATAACATTTGGTGACAGGACAAAGAGGTGGCCTGGATACCTTGCTTGTCCCTGACCGTCACGGCAGCGGAAGCCGGGAGCAGGAGCACTGCCACCCAGAGCCAGAGCTTCAAACAGCCAGAGTGCCTCATGGTACCTCGAGACCATGTGAACGAGTGGCCACAGACCTGCAAAGAAACAAAATATCTGAATTGAGCTTTTTGTACACAGTCCTCGCCATCATTATCTCCAGAAAATCCTCATCACCAAAAAGAAAGCAATAGATTTTTACATTACATATAATTATATAATTGGATATATGATTACATATTAATTATATATAACATGTCAATATATACCTTAATGTGCATGAAAGAGCTCTGAAAATATTTTCAGATTAGTTCCCAGTTAATTATCAGTGTCAACACAGCCTCTTATAACTTAAATTTTCTCTTCTTTTAAACGCTTTTTTTTAAAGCCACATCACTTACAATGATTTGTATGTATTTTTTTAAAATTCACAGTAAAACAGAAATATCATAAAATTTACCATCTTCACCATTTTTAAGTGTGCAGTTCAGTGGCATTAAGTATATTCACGTTGTTGTGTAATCATCACCACTGCCAATAACTCTTCTCATCTTGCAAAACTGAAACTCTGTACCCATTAAACAATAACCCCCATTTCTCCAACCCTCAGTCTCTGGCAACCACCATCCTACTTTGTGTCTCTATGAATTGAGTACCCCAGGTACCTCATATAAGTGAAATCATACAGTATTTGTCCTTTTGTGACTTTATTTAATTTAGCATAATGTCCTCAAGATTCATCCATGTTGCAGCATGTCAGAATTTCCTTCCTTTCTTTTTTTTTTCTGAAGAAGATTCACTCCAAGCTAACGTCTGTTGCCAAACTTCCTCTTTTTTTTGTTTGAGAAAGATTAGCCCTGAGCTAACATCTATGCCAATCTTCTTCTACTTTGTATGTGGGTCACCGCCACAGCATGGCTGATGAGTGGTATAGGTCCACATCTGGGATCTGAACCCACAAACCCAGGCTGCCAAAGCAGAGTGTGCCAAACTTGACCACTACACCACAGGGCTGGCTCCTCCTTCCTTTTTAAGGGTGAATAATATTCCACTATATGTGTAGACCATATTTTTTTTTGCCCATTTATCCATTGACAGACACTTGGGTTGCTCCCATCTTTTAGCTATTGTGAATAATGCTGCTCTGAACATGAATGTACAAATATCTGTTCAAGTCAGTGCTTTCAATTATCTTGGACGCATACCCAGAAATGGAATTTCTGGATCATATGATAATTCTATTTCTAATTTTTGGAGGAACTTCCATACTGTTTTCCATAGCAGCCGCATCATTTTACATTCCCACCAACAAAAGCATAACAGTTCCAATTTCTCCACATCCTCATCAATATTATTTTCTGTTTTTGTTATTTTAGAGCAGCCATCCTAATGAGTGTGAGATGGTATTTCACTGTGGTTTTGATTTGCATTTCTCTAAGGATTAGGGATGTTGAGCATCTTTTCATGTGATTATTAGCCATTTGTATATTTTCTTTGGAGAAATGTCTATTTAAATTCTTTGCCCATTCTTTAATCTGGTTGTTTGTTTTCTTGTTGTTGAGTTACATGAGTTCTTTATATATTCTGGATATTAACTCCTTATCAGATGTATGATTTGCAAATATTTTCTTCCATGTTGGGAGTTGCCTTTTCACTCTATCGGTTGTGTCCTTTGCTGCACAAAAGTTTTTGATTTTTAGGTAGTCTAATTTATCTATTTTTTTTCTTTTGTTGCCTGTTCTTTTGGTGTCATATACAATTATTTATATTTTTAAAATATAAACTTATTATTCACAATTCTACTTTTTCTGCTGAATATTAGTTTTACATATTTTGGCTTAACCAACATCATTACATTTTCTATAAACTTAACTATGTTGTTACTGGTTTGAATAATTGCTGCTACTAGAGTGATTACTGCACAAGTGACAAGTAACCTTTCCTTCTATTTAAAGAGAAAAATGGATGTATGCAATGCCTGCCTCACCTGAGCCTGCCCTGGGCATCGTATTTCATATTAATGTATTACTCCCATGATCGTTTGTCTTTCTGAACGTGGGCTACTACTCTACAGGTATTACAATAAAAGATTTAGCAAATAGAATCCTCGTAATGAAAAACTTAAACATTACCTTAATTTACTATAATGAAGTAACCAACATGGAAATTGATTGCAAGTAAAAATATAGTGGCTCCCTCAGCGTATTTGACAACTGTGGTATTATTAGAATAGCTATTCTAAGAGCTCTAAATATGCAAATATTATTATAGTTTTTATTTGCTATCATTCAAAGTTTACTCAAGAGTCAAATATAAAAGAATCCACCATATCAATGCCTAAATGTTGTCAATAGACATTCTTAGAAAAAAACTAAAGCTATCATCTTTGGTATTCTGCGTGTGCCAAATACCCTAAGATTAGTATTTTAAAACTAATTCAAGATTTTAGATATTTCTGGATGAATAGCTGGAAGCAGCAATTGCAATATTAAAACCGTATGTGCAGTTCTAAACATCAAACAGCTGGTTTTATGCCTTATTTCTTTTGAACTCTCTCATCTAGATAAAGCCCTAATCCTCATATGACTTTGCAAACTTATCCTACCTATTATGTCAAGTCAGTTGGTAACTGTTAAAACAATTAACTCTATTTCAAATTAATGAACTCACAAATATTGATCTAACTTTCAGAGAGATCCTCGGTTGTCTGCATTTTTACCCAAAGTGATCTTTATTATTTGATAAATTAGCAGGGTAGTTTAGTCGTTAAAACCAAGGGTTCATGTCTGGGCTCTGCTCCTTATGAACAAGTTATGCAACTTTCCTAAGCCTTCATTTATTCACTTGAAATTGGGACTAATAGTAGCAATAAATTATTTAATACCTGGAAAGAGTGTAGTAGAGGGTCTTGAACACAGTAAGTGTTCAAAAACAGTACCTATTATAATTGTTTGATCTGCATATTCATAAATAATAATTAGTAAAAATTCACAATTATATTTATCTCCTCACCTGAGGTTGATATTGATATTTGCAGAATAGAGAAGTGCCAAAGCATCCTAGAAATATATGTTCACTGAAGCTTTGGTCCCTGTTACAGCAACAAAGAACCAGAGAGTGATATGCCATAAGTACATGAATTCAACCTTGACGTCTTCTATCTCTTTGAGCCACTCAGAGGATGATAGCACTTAACTCCAAGCTCACTTATCCAGAACGTTTGAAGAATAAGATGTTATGGTTAGTCGACTAAACGTTCCAGTTAGCAAAGAACTGCCATTCCACCACTCCACTGAAATGTCTCTAGCCAAGTTCAGCAAGAACTTGAAAGAATCCTTTTCTCTCCCCGTCTAATTCAACTCCCAGTGGCATTTCCAGTAGCTAACCACTCCCTCCTTCTTGAAACCTTCACTCTCATTGGCTTTCCTGCCTTCACACTCCCTGGGATTTCTTTCTAAACCCCCTTCTCAGATCTGTTTTCCACCTGATTTCTAGTTGGGATCTGTGGCCCTCCTCTCCTATCTCTTTATGATGTCTCCCTATGTGATTTCGCCATTCTCTTGGCTTTAAATGAAATCTGTCAGACGGTGGATCTAAAATTTACACTCCAGTCCAGTCCTCTTCTCTGAACTTTAGACTTTGTATCCAGCCCCCTACTCAATATTCCCTGTTAGATGTCACACTAGCATCTATATCTTAATACAAATTAAATGCTTGATTCTTAACCACAACTTGTTCTTCTCATGCTCCTCCCAGTCTCAATAAACAGCACCCATTAAAATGCTCAAACCAGAAACCTAAGCACCACATTGATTCTTCTGTCTTCCTCATCACCATCTCCCACATCCAAACCATCAACAAGTCATCTCAGGGTTGCCCCAAACACATCTCAAATCCCTCGATTGCTCCCCACTCCCCTGCCGGTAAGGATATGAAAAATATTGGTCACACATGGCCTCATTTTCTGAAACAGAATTTCTTTTAAATATGGCATTTTATTTTAATGCTTATAATAACCTGAGAGGCAGGCATGCCTGCCCCTAATATGAGCAGGGTGTAGGGCAAGAGATCCACAGACCAAGTCTAAATGTGTGAAAGTTAAAAATAAAGCTAATAAAACTGATAAGAAAGATATGTTTTCTCCTTTTATCTTGACAAATATACCCTCATAAAGATCTGAAAGCCCAGGTCAAGTTTAGAATTGAACACAGCAGGCTCAAACAGATGAACTGGCTTCTGGCCTGGACTAAAGCTCGTCCCTCATTTTTTTCCATTCCTAGCTCCATCTGTACCAGGAGGGGCTTCACTCACACATATTGGAACATTCTAATCAATCTAAGCTCCATCCACAGCACCTGCAAACAGCCCCTCCTTGACCACCCCCTTTAGCCTACGAGTGTTCACACCAGTAGCTTGGTCTGTCCCTGTGAAGATGGGCTCAAGGAAGAGGGCCACCAGATCCTGTAGGAAGACTAAGGATCATTCAGTCAGGGAATTTCAGGATCCTGGGTAAACTTAGAAGCTTGGGCTTTGGGTGGGCAGGTTCCCTTACCTCTGTGGACTCCCAACCCTAAGAGCAAGCACATATCTAGAGCAAGACCATATGGGGCCTTCTCAACTGTAGGGCCCACAGCAGGGACCCTCCAGCCAGGGCCTAAAGATGGTACCAAAGACAGGTATCAGGTTCCTATCCCACAGGTATGAGACTTTAAAGCTCATAGAAAAGATCCAGAGCCTGGGATTCAAGTCCAGGTCTGTTTGACTAAAAAGCTTTGCTGTTACACCGTGATGCTTACTATCAGAATGTGGGACAGACCTATCACATTCTATACACTTCCTTTTCGATTTTCAGTTATTCTCTATCAAGATTCTATCCAGATGCCAGACAGTTCTTTCCAAGCACTACAAAATACCAAAGTCATAATTGTGAGTATGCCCAGCACTGGCAGTCTTGAGCAGACAACTCTGCTGGAGCCTATGAACCCTCTAAAATCACCCAGACAGACCTGCCTGTAACTGATTTCCCATTGCCATGACAACAAAGAGAGAGTGGCTGCCTGAAGGCCTGGCTCTGACCTCTACCTCTAGCCAATTATTCTCACCATCCTGGACCAACTGGAATAGTTTTGGGGACTGGTTGGGGTAAGGGAATAAAAAAATGTCACTGTCTCTCAACTTCCTTTATCAAGCTCTTGAAATCCTATACGGTAACTATCAAAACTAAAGATATTTGAATTAGGACAGGAATTTTTAAAAATTCCTTATTAATCTGTATTTGTGTACAGAAAGCACAAAAATGTCAGAAAGGAACATTGGGAAACCTTAATCTTTCATTCCATCAGTAGGATGAGGTTCCTGCTCTGTGCCTTTGGGGATACAGCAGTCTCTGGGGTACAGCAGTGAGCCAAACAGGAGTCCCTGGTGGCACTCTGGCCAGGGAGAACAGAAGTAAACAAACAAACACATAGATTGTCTTTGAGAGACAGAGACTAAGAAGTAAAGGAGAGCAGAAGAAGTAGCTAGAATGATGGAATGTAGGCTTGCAGAGATGGTCAGGGTTCTCTCAGCACAAGCTTGTGAGCAAACCAAACCAAATCTGCCTATGGAATATGAATAAGTTTACTGTTATGCCATCTAACATTTCATAATGCTCATTTTGCATCTTTGAAATCTGGCATTAGATAAAGGGTCAGAGCATTAGATCTAGTACCGAAATAGAAAATAAGATGAAAAAGACAAGTGAAAGAAGAAGAGAAAATAGAAAGGGAATACTGGTTCTCTTTATGTAGGCTGTACAATGAGCAACACAGCATTTCAACTTTCAAAAAAGTAGGTTTGATTTGTTAAGTGACTGAAAGAACCCATGTTTTCAGAGCATTCATTACAAAGAGAAGTGCTGGGTGACTGGGTAGGGGGTCAATTTTTAAATCAAACCTTCCTGACTTCCCTCCAGTATGCCTCTGCATAACTCCACCAAGAAAATCTGGCCATACTGTTATGAAGAGACACATCTTGTAAATAAGTAAAACAACAGGTGTTACACATCTGTTCTTTAACCAATCTTTAGACTCTATCTTTAGTGAAGCTATACTAGAGTCTAGGAACTACCGGAGAAAATCAGTTGAAAAGTCATTGCCACAGAGTTAAAAATCCAAGCCAATAACAGGACAAATATCCCCAGAGTTTAGGACTAGATCTAGCATTATTGCATAATTTTATCATTGACTGTAGTAATGAAAATGAAATTAGCTTGCAGAAGTCTCTTGCAGCTTAGGCAGGGTTTCTGCCCTTGTTATATTCTACAGAAACCTCTCGACCTTCATATTTTAAGAATAGGCATCATCATTAACTTAAGAACCCAAGTCAGAAATTTCAAAATCATCTTCCATTCACTCTTCAATCCCCATATCAAATCTCTATCATAGCCTAATCTACTCTTACAATGTCTTTTGAATCCATACCAACTCTCTCCCCCTCACAAGAATTGCCTTAGTTTGTGTCCTTCTCATTTCTAATCTGGAAAAGTGTAATCGACTCCTCCCTACACTGCTTTCCTGCAGTCTTCTTCCCTTAATTCCATCTCCCTACTGCTTTAGAATTCTATTTCTGAAACAAAGACCTAACCACTTTAGTGTTCTGCCTTACTAAAGTCTCCCAGTGGCTTTTCATTGCCCACTCCTAAGGAAGGTACTCCAGTTTCTTCTAGAGTGGGGCCTCAACTCATAGGAGTCTGATGTCCTGTCCTACTACCTCCTTCCAAACAAACTCTGCTCCATCAACAATTCTCAAAACATGCCAGGTTTCTGCACATGCTGTTTTGGCTGTTGGAATGTCCTTCCAGTTCTCTCTCCATCTGGTGAACACTTACTCTGCCTTCCACATGCAGTTCAAAGGCCATGTCCTCTATGAAGTCTGCGGAACCCACAGAGTTCATTACTCACTGCCTTGGGATCCCACAGAGCTTCAGCACCACCTCTGCTTCAGCATGGTCTATATTGCGTTGCAATAACATGTGTGCATTTTGTCTCCTCTCCCTATTGAACAATTGTGGAGAAAAAATATTGGGTCTTATCATCTGGGTTTTGCTTAAGCTTGGCATTTAGCAGGTACTCATTTGATCAATTTGTAGGGTGAATAGTCTAAAGCAATACAATTGGACTAAAATTAAACAAATGAAAGGCTGGAACTGTTAAGTAATATATACAGATATGGACTTAACATTTATAGAAGGATTTGAATGAAGTATTATAGAGAAATACAGGAAAAAATCCTAAAAGAAGGCTCAGTGAACATAATTTCAGTTATTTAGTGAGACCAAAAAATAAAAAAAAATACTATTGAAGCTTCTCTCTTGCTTCACAGAAAATATTCCCTGGTTCTTAATGTTTTTGCTCCTCTAAAACTGATCGACTCCAACACATTCTCAAAGTTCCATGTTATTTCTCCTGTCACTTCCAAACTAGTGCCCACTTTCCAGGGCTCTCTACCTTCGAGTTCCCTTGAGCATGCCGAACAGACTCTCCCCACGCTCAGCTACTTATCCTATTGACTTGCCCCTCTGAACCATAGTTGTCGCCATCAGCTTTTTTGATACTATTCTCAATTTCAGCCATCACTACTGACCTACATTCTTTTGGATTTCAATTCGTTAGCTCTATTTCCACAGATATATCTATATCAATGATCCAGTGCCACTTAAAATGTTAAATATATATGTGCATTTTTCGCCAATCTATCAACTTTTCTTAATTTTTCCATTTGAAGGGCTCTGCTAGCTTTCTGATCTAAGAATCTTACAATGTAACGATTATCTTTGATTCCTCTCAAAGAGAGAGATCACATCCTTTGGGCTTCACAGCCCCTGCATCGATAAGACAGGCCTATTACTCCAGTCTTGCATTCACCATCTTCATATCAATTTCCAAACTCAATAGACAATGCCCTCACCTGATTATCTCACCATTGGCCTTGAAAATAACCCCCTAAAGAGCCCCTGCCTCTTGCCTCTCCTTTCCAGTCTCTCCTTGGCAGGTGCGATCTGCTCTCCTCATCTCAGGTTTCGCCCCAGCTTGGATTCTCATCTCAGCAGGCACATGACCGCTCACTCCCACCTCTAAGGCTTCACACACGCATTCCTTCTGGCTGGAATGCCCTCCCTCTTGCTCTCTTCTGCTAAGCCTCGTTATTCTCTGCCTCTTTAAGATACATGTCCTCAATGTAGCCTGCCTCAAATAATCCAACTCCAGTCCCATTCATTCTCTTTTTTCCAGCATCCTTTCCAGGTTATATATTAGCATCTCTCCAGCCCTGCTAGTCTACAGTCCTGTTTATTTTTCATTCTTCCTTTGAATTTGTATTTATGAGGCCAGTTAGCCATAGAAGCATGGTTTCTATCCCCATATCTTCTCCTGCCTCTAAAACTATCCACTCTGTGTCCCCACTGGGCATTTCTGCCTGCTGGAAAAATGAACTAAAATTGCAGCAGGAGAAATTCAGCTGGAGGACCAGAAAGTAGATGGAACTTTTCCATATCTGTAGACTACCACAGGCTCCCATCTGTTTTAGATGGTCTCCTTGGATGGCAAATCAAATAGAGAGATAACATCCCCGTTGTGACAGTAACCCCATTTGATTTTCTTTCACCCTTGTGCTCTTTCTCTGACCTGTTCACAGCAGGCTCGGGCTCACTCCCTGCTCTGCTGCGGCCCCTTTCCCCTCCTTTCCCAGGAAGCCCCACTTGGATGCCTTACCAGCTTGAGAGATCAGGCTGGACAGATACCTCCTGGAAGCGCCTGCCAGTTACTTTCTCCACTTTCTATCCCCAGGGAGAGAATGAATTTTCCAGCCCTGGGAAGCACCCTCCCCTTTTCCACCCCGAAGGGAGAGATTCCTCGTTAGAGATTCCCGACGGCAGTACTCAGGAAAAGGCTTTTAGGGACATTTTGCACCATCTGGACACCTAAACACCTCAGCCCCCTTGGCAGGCACACAGCAAGGGCCTCTACTTGGAGAGGGTCCTGCAGTTTTCTCCCCACGCACGAGCAAGGAGATGCTGAGACCACACATCTGTGCAGTCTGAAAAGTCTCTTACAGAATGACAGTAGCGCCTGATGTGGGCAGACTAAGGAGCACCATTGCTCTCCCCTCTTTTCTGTCGGGATGGGGGTGGGGGTGCCCTGAAGCGGTTTTATTTCGTCCCTTCTATTACCAGGCAGATATAAACTCCTGTTGAGTGTCCAGACCCCCCCCCCCCTTGCCATCCTGATTCTCCTCAGACTTCTCCTCCAAGCAGATGGGACCCAGGAGTCCTGCAATGAGGGTGGAAAGAGGCAGCACCACTATCTCCCTCACCCTTCCATTTCCCACCCTCAGGCTGCGGCTCCTCACCACTCTGCGGCAGCTCCTGGATGGTTCAGCTAGAACTCCACGCATTTCCAGGGTTCCACTCTGTTTTACCCCCAGCCCACTGTGCCCCGAGGCTGGCCTGTGTTCCGGTCCCCTGCTCCTCTGCACCCTGTCACTAGTCGGTGCCTCCCTGAGCCCCTGGGGCCCCTGCCGCCCGGCCTGGGCCCCAGCCCCTCGCCCCCCGACATTCCGCACGTCCCCTCCGTAACCTCCGCGGGGCCGGTCTCGGACGAGCTGCGTGCCGCCGGCGGCGGCGCCTTGGTTCCGGGCCAGCAAACTTCTCCGGGACCCCGCAGCGCCCGGGCGCGCGCCGCCGCCGCCTCCTTCTCCTCCGCCTCCTCGGGGCCGCGGGGGCGCGGGCGCGCGGGCGGCGGGGAGCGGGGCCGCGTGCCTCCAGCGCCGGGACCTTCCCGCGGGGACCGCGGGGACCACGGCGGGGACCACGGCGGGGACCACGGCGGGGACGCTGGGTCCGGCGGCGCGCGCGCTGCGCGGTGACCGAGGAGCCGGGCCGGCCGCTCCGGACGAGCCGGGCTGGGGGACCGGAGCCCGGGGTCCCCGCCGCGCCGCCCCGAAGCCGCCCTCGGGAGAAAGACCCGCATATCCGAATAGGTAACCCGGCCGCGCGTCGCCCGGTTTTCACCCCTGAACGGCCTCCTCGCTTCCCGGGTCACGTCTCCAGATATACCGAAAATTCAGATCTAACCGCATGGGTGTATACTGAGTTTGTTTTGCGCTTTTTCCCCCGGATATGTTTCTCTCCTGCCTTTGGCGTCTGTTCTCCCCGCATCAGCAGCGCTCACAGTTCCGCTGCGCAGACACACCGAGCGAGAAGCCCCCAGGAGCAAAGTCTAAGCATAACCGCATTAGGCGACCGTACGCGCATCCACGACACTATACGGAGCATACGGAAGCGGCCGTGACGGGCCAAACGTTTTGGTCCCATCTGCAGCTACCTCTGGGAATGCGTAATTGCAGGTGTGCACCAAAACCTCTTCCCGTGGGTGGCACAGTTTTTCCATTTTCTTGAAAAGCAGATGCACGCAAATGCCCAGAGACAAGAGCAGATGACAGGGACCCGGCGTGTGGGCGCAGCTTACCTCCGGCGTGGGCCGAGCCGCTCGCAGCGCGGGGGTCCCGGCAGGGCTGCGGCGCCGCCGACGAGTGGCCCGCGAGCGCCCGGCGAGTGGGAAGGGGACGCATCTCTGCCCTTATTAGTCTCTCCCGGTGTGACCCTCCCACTCCGCAGGACAGGACTCGGCCAACTCGCGCACAGGTTTTCCTTAATTACCACAGCGTCGCCTCGGAGCTGGGAGGATGCCTCTCGGGTTTGCGTTGTTAACAGCTTCGCGGACGGAACGCAGGCGAGATGCGGGTGCCTGGAGCTTCTCACTTCTGGTTATGAAGACGTGTCTTCAAAGTGTTGTGCCTGGTATTCATTCACAGGGAGATAATCGGCTTTTTAACACGCGCTAAAAAAAGGGTATCGTTTATGTGTCATTTTTCACTTCTGTGTTAGGAGTTTATGTCAAGGTAGTTAATGGAGAAAGGCTGCCCGCCTCCCAATCTAAGACGCTCATGTGTACAGTAGGTTCGCGTGGCTTGGTTTGTCTCACAGTCCACAAAAGCATTTTGTGATTTTAAATATAATTTCTTTCCATGGATTGCTCCTACAAATGCTGGGTTTTGAACTCCTGGGATCCCTTCGAACATGCAAAGGTCATATTTTTCTGCAGATCTCTGTGTAGGTATACATATGTGTATGTGTGTGTAGAGAAAGCATATATATATATTTACACACATAGAAATATATAGTAGGTATATACACATATATAGTATCTATGTATATTTGTAGGTGTATATACATATTGTTTGTGTGTGTATATATATGTGCGTGTATATATATATGAAAGAAAATAAAACCATTATAGAATTCAGAAAAGTAAGCCAGGCATTAGATAAATTGGTTTAAACATTTTTAGTTCACTATTGCCATAGTTGGGGAAATAGGATAAATTATATTAATGATTGATAATGGTGAAAATCATTAAGCTTAAAAGATACCATAAACCATAGAAATATGCTTCACATATGAGGCCTCACAGATCAGGAAGTAAGTAAAATCAGGTTGGCAAAAAATAAAAATGTTAGGGAAAATTTTAGGCAATTGCTCGTTTCCACTTCATTGAAGGGGAACTATTCAAGAGTCAACTGGTCTTCTCCATCTGTCTTTTGTCGTAATCAAAATACCTGTCTGTCATTTCAGAGTCTTTCATCTATAGTGATGCAAACCATGTTTATATGTCGGGGTTTGAAACTCCTGACGTGTTTCCGCCTTGCGTGACTTTCATCAGGACCTCTGGGCTGACTGTGGGAAGGCCAGGAGGGAGCTGGAGAGGAGGCAGGATGCTCGGTGCCTGTTTGAACAACAGGACTCCCAAACCTTCACCAGACTTCCGTGGTCATTCTCTAATTTTTTTACAATATTACCCCATTTGAATCTTTTTTCTAAGTAATAATACTTTACCTTTTAATTGCTAGTGAGTTGAAATGAAAGCATCCAGGCTTTATTTCTCCAATAGACTGTTAAATTCACCTTATTTACATTTAATTGGTACTATTTAAGGCTCTTGAGCTACCTAACAGGAAGCCCGAAATTTTTGCCTCCAATCTGTGTTTTAATACGAGTAATTCAACTTCATTTTAGCCTTATTTTTGTAGAAATTTTAATAATTTCATAATCTTTAAGATGTTTTTGAAAGTACCAAACACTGGTATATTTTTGTTTCAGTCTGCAGTTGCTCCTTTTCCTACTCACAACACTGAACTAAACAAGAGTTTGGAAGAAAGCGAGAAATGAATAAATGAAATTTGAAATTATTATTATCTATTGCTTACTTTGTTCTTGGAGACACCAACATTGCCCGATCAATAAATATTCCTGTGTTTTTCTTTCAGGAAAGGGTCCAAATCTGGGCTGGTTTTATGATCACACACTATTATATCCCTGGCTTTGTCCTTTATCTAATTCTTTTCATTGAATTTCAAAGTGACTTCAAGTAGAAAGAGCCCCTAACCAAGTGCCTTTTATTTATCTAACTAAGTACAATTATAAATGATCAGTATTCCACTTGCTTCTGAAGCCACCGCTGGTGAACGAACCTTTGAAAATACGAGAGGCATCTGACAGGACTTTGAATTCCCGCAAAGAGATTGTGGAGCTTCTAACACCTGGTTTAGCTGTATGCGTGTGTGACTTAAAAAAATTAAAAAGCTTTCAAAAACAAACTGCTCTCGATATTATGCCCTATGGAAGACACGCTTAACTACTTTTATGCCATATGAGGGATAAATTCCATTTAATGCATTAAAAAATACTGTTCTGTATTTGTAATGCCATGCTTCCATAATTTAAATGATTTAAAATGAACATTGCACCATATTTTGATAATTGCCCCATAATAAATTTGAAGAATGTGTTCTTTCTAAGCCTCACTTCACAATCTCTTCTGTTTTAACATGGCTATTTCTTTTTCCTTTTCTTCTTTTTTCTGTACTTCTGTACTCCCAGCCACATTGCTTTGCTTTTTGCCTTTTGTAATTTCTTTCACTTTTCTTCCCCTTCATAGTTTCCATTTTCCAAGAAGAAAGAATTTCAGCATTGCCCCCAGCTAACTTCTTAGTTACCAAGCCATAAGAGTGTTCATTCTTTATTGAATTTGCGGGGCCCAGCCATACAGGACTCCCATACATGCCTGGGAAACACATCGGGGCGTCCACAGTGCATGAACAGACGTCCTGTTGACTGGGGTGACCAGCTCTGACTTGTGGCTTGCATGCACTTCCCCTTCTATTGCTTTTTAAGCCAGGCCTGCATATGATAGTCTTAAGGGGAAAGGAAAGTAGTTGTATTAGGTCTAAATTAAATTGTCAAAGTAAGTTAGGGCATTTTTAAATTTTAAATGCTACTTTTACCATTGTTTCTGAAAATAATTCTCCTCCAAGAGAAAATAATATTCCGCTGGTGGTTGTTACGTGTACTTCCATTCCTGGAAGACACTCCAGCTCCTGACACTGACTCAGCTTAGAAACGAGAGGAGGAGGTGACCGGCGATGGGACTTTCACTGACTATTTCCTGGACTCCCTTCTGAGGGATCGGTGACTCTGAGAGGAAATGTGGTGAAGACAAAGGCTGGAGTGGGGCAGATGTTTATTAACACACACCCAGCTAGCAAAAATCATTTTTCAAAAAATGAGAGAGAGAAATATCCCTATAGAAAAAGAGGGAAAATGTGAAAAGCCAATTCACAAAGGAAATACAAACGGTCATTAAACACATGGAAAAGTGTTTAATTAAGTTAGTATTCAAAGAAATGCACATTTATAAAGGAATGATTTTTCCCCTACCCGTTTTGCCAGGATTAATATTAGTGATAACACACAGCGTTGGCATAAATGAGGAACATTCTCAACATCTCTGGAAGGAGCACAAAACAGTTCAGTCTTTCTAAAGGGCAAATTAGCCAAGTGTACTAAAAGCTTTAAAAAACGCACATAGAGTCTGCTTCATCAACTCCTCTGAAACAGGAACTGGGGCCATTTCTGAGTTAAGATTATGGGAGATGTTGATTTTTTCCTTTTGCTTATCTGTAAAAGATAAGGTTTCTCCACTGAACATGTCTTACTATTGTAATAAAAATATAACAGACATGAACAAGTGTGGTTTTATGTCTCCAATAAATTAGTGAGGCAGTGGTGTTAAGAGAGCCGAGAAATTCGCCCTTCAAGGACTCTTTTCAATCATTCCCAGCAGGACTCTTCCAGGTAAAAATTAGTCTGTAACTTAAAACATTTAAACTTAGTCTAGTGATTTCACCAGGAAGCGGATATTAATCAGGCTGCTCCTTCATTCAACACGTGTTTTTGGATAGATGCCTCTTAAGCAGGCACTGCAGCATCCACACAGAGGCTGAACGTGGCCCGCCTCCTGGGGTTGACCGTGCCTGCGGATGTAACAGTAACACGAAGTGGAAATACGAAGTAGAGGTAAAATGCTGGAAGAGTTCAAAGGAGACGGGAGCTGTTCATGTGGAAGGGTCAGGCTCAGAAAACTTCAGTGAAGAAAACACATTTTTGTCAGTCTAAATAAACATTCTCACAAATCATAGCATCATAGGACTGGCAGGGGCATTGTAACTAAATAATGATTTGTGAAATGCTGAGTTTACTGTTTCCATAGTGAATATTTGTTGAACGAACCCGCAGCGAACAAGCCCACTTCTCTCCTTACTCTGATGAGGAACGTGAAGTGAAGCTTCTTGTTTCCTGCTGAGCCAGCCCCTTTCCTGGCCGCGAAGCCCTGAGCAGTGGCCCTCAGTCTCCTCCTTCTCCGGTCCCCTACATGTACACTGTGCCACAACCAGATTCCCTCCTTGCAACACAGAACGATCACGTCCCATGCCTTCGCCACACTCTCATTCGTGTTGCTGCCTCCAAATGAAGCTCCAAGTGGCTGTTAAATTCTGCCAGTCATTCAAGGCTTGTGTCAGGTGTCATCTGTCACATGATTCAGTCTCTGGCCTCCTCCCACCAGATTCCGCCCCCCCCCCCACCTCTGCACGCAGAGCAATGTGCACTTCTTCAATGACAATCTCTGTTCCTCTACCTGTTTCACAGACATTTCTGTATTTGGCCCTCTGACTTGGTTGTAAATTCTGTGAGGACTAGAATTGCGTCTTCTCGTTTTTAATAATACCCAGAGCACCTTATATAATACATTACCTGTTCCTAATATAATCTTCAAATATTTCTTGAAATGAGCCCTGTAGAGGTTAAGTGACTGAGGACATACAATTTTCTAATGACAAAGTACAGACTGAACCTCAGAGTTTGTATGGAAAAGTGGTAGGCTCGCTTTGGTGCTATGTCTAAGGGAGTTAAATGACTATACTGCTAAAAGAACAATCACAGGACAGCTTGTTCTCACCTACAAGAGGCTCCCAGACTCTGAGGACAGCAACACGTCAAGACAAGATCGGTATTAGTTGAAAATGTCCTGGTCATCCTTTTCCAAACCTAAGGCAAATTTTCATTATTGAAAATTAGAACACAACTCTGTTTAATCTCTTATTATTCTTAGAACATGAAAAATGACCTCTAAGTAAACTTTTCTAACTCCTGAATGTTTATAAATAACCAATCCTATGTAAAAAATAATTTGAAAATAATAATTCAGTGTTGGCACATCATAAGTGATTAGTTAGCTAGTACATTACGTCACATTTATGCCTATAAAATTGTGATTATTTTCATTCTAATCTCTTTTTGGAATATTTATTTTCAACTTAGAACTCATTTAGCTTATTCTATGATTTTCATGGAACTGTTAAAAAAAATTGCCATGTGCTAGGCACAGTGCTAAGTGCTTTACGTATTTCGTCTTTTTAAAATCCTTCAACAACCGTACTGTCCCATTTGTACAGCTTAGGACCAAGGCTGTGACCCACCCCTGGCAGAGCCGGGATTTGCACCCGAGTCTGTCCAGTGCCTCGTCCAGGCTTTCGTCCACATGCTCTTGTCTTCAATCACTTTTTCAACGAACATCTGCAAGATCTGTTCGCAACCCTACCTCCCCCTGCAGACAGGCTCGCTGTGCTCAAGGGAGTGCAGAGGCTGCAGAGTGACATGGCAACAAATGTAATTTCCCTTACAAGATAAGGTGAAAAGAAACAAACCTGTAAGTCTGTTTAAGAGAGGAATCAGTTTTAATTAAGAGAAAAGCATGTACTAAATTAGTGGGAGCTACAGTTATTCTATTTATTCAGATGCTGTGCTGCAGCATGCTTTAGTCTGTGCCGACTTGAAAGAAAACAATCCCAAGACAGCAAAGGAGGCGAAGCGTGTGCTTAGCTGACTCTTCCACCAAGGCGAGGACGACAAATTCGACCAGACTCTGTTCTCCATCAGAGCTGACAGATTCGCCTGTTTTTCTGATATTCAGGGACATTCTTGATGTCAAATTATTTTGCCATAAACCCATTTTTACTCATCTTAAATGTAAACTTCTATGTTTATAAAACCCCTTTCAAGTAATTATGAGAAGTCATAAAACATAGCTAGAGAAGGAAATAATGATAGTTCCTAAGTCTATACTTACTTTTAAGCACTTTGGAGGTTAACCAAAAACTCCAGAATATTTCTTCATTTCCTATTTAGAGCAGTTCTTCATTTTTCATAAAAATCTCAGAATAACTTTGAGTGCTTTGCTAGCCATGTTAAAACCCATGACCTTTTCTCTAAAGACCTGCTTGCACTGGCTGCCAGACAGACCCTCTCATGCTAGGACTGTCCCCCACCATGGCCACTGCTCAGCTGTAATGCTGTGGTCCCATCACTCGGTTGGGTCCCATCCATTGGGATGCTGGCTACATCAAGAGCCACGTGCCATCTGAAGCAGAGGAAGGATCTGTTTTCTCCATCAAGGTCCATCTAACGGTGGTGGTTTCTGTCAGCATGACAATCTCACAGTAAGTGACACTCACGGTTTTCTCAGGCAGTGTTCAGCTTCTTTACTCCATGTGTCATAAGCTATTGCTGCATAATATCCTGCCCCCAAACTCTGAACTGAATGCAATAATCATTTAATTTTGCTCCTGAGTCTGCTGATTGAAGTTAATCCGGTCTGGGCTGGGTTTGGCTGATCTCAGCTGGGTTCTCTCCCGTGTCTGCCATCAGCTGGCAGGTCAGAGAAGACTGGCTGGTAGTAAGGTGGCTCGGTTGGGATAAGTCATCTCTCCTCCAAGTGATCTCTCCTCCTTCAACAGGCTAGGCTGATCCAGGAGATCACAGGGGTTCAGGACAGAGTGGAGCCCACAGGCCTCTCGAGTTCAGGCTCAGGACTTGCACACTGGCACTTCTACCACATTCTATTGGCCAAAGCAAGTCACAGGGCAGGTCAGAGTCAAAGCTCTGTCCCTTGACGGGAGAAGTTTCAAAGGCACATTGCAAAGAGTGCAGATATAAGATGGTGAATAAGCGGGGCCACTGGCATTTTCCACGAAGGGCGTCTTCATTCAGCCTCCACCAGCGGTATGTCCCACATCCTCTTCTGGATACCTGATGCCTCTAGAACTGCCACTAAGCCACTGCCAGTGCAGCCACAGGTCCTGTCCCTCAGCTAATTCTAGCCTTCTCACTCGAGATGATGGAAACTCACAAGATCCTTCACTTCACTCTCTCCAGAGGTGTAGAGATCTGTGGTGTGTGCATGCCTCCCCTCTCCTTCTTAGAAACCTAGCCTGGAGTTTCCAAATGCCCCGCTCGTGCAGGGGAATCTGGCAGGCTTCCCGCCTTCAGAAATCTCAAGGGGAGAAGAGAATCTTGTCACCAGTCTCACCACACCTTGGAGGAGATGGATCCAGCACCCCAATGGGTGGGGAAGGACTTGCAGCTCTTCAGTTTTCTCTCTTCCAGAAGAACCCCTCTTGATTTCGCAGCCCCCATTGCTTTGCTGGTGATAACGACTACCTGGCCAGGTGAGCCCTCTTCAGACCATGAGGGGCCTGGGAAGCGAAGGTACCAGAAACTTTCTCCTTCTGCACCTGGCCTTTAGGAATTTGGCATCTTTTTTGTTTTTTTAATTATTTGCTCTCTTTATAATAATGTGGAGGTGATGTGATAAAAAATTACTAGGAGAAGGTGCAAGGGACAACTTTTGATGAGACAGCTGATAGCCATAGGCCTCTCTAGGGTGGTGGATACTAGAAACATAAACCCAACAAGGAGCCAGCACTGCGAGGTCGGAGGAAGGGAGCAGCGGGTGCAGAGGGTCCAGGCTGGCCGAGCTGGGTCTGTTCAGTGAACATGGAACGGCCTTCACACCTGCAGGGGTGAGCAAACAGCGTGAGGTGAGCGACGACAGAGTCCAAGGACAGAGCCCTGGTAAAACGTTCCTATTTTATCCACTAAAAGTGGGAAAATGCTGGAGGGTTTGAGCAGGGGAACATGAACCGGTTTTTGTTTTAAAGAGATCTCTCTGGCTTCTTTGTGGAGAACGGATTGCAGCAAGGCAAGAGTGGAGAGAGAGAGGCCAGATCTGAGGCTGTTGTCTAAGGGCAAGTGGTGATGGTGGCCACGGTGAAGGTGGTGGTTGTAGATGGAAAGAAGTCAACAAATTGAAGAAACGTTTTAGAGGAGGACTTGACGAGAATTTCCACAGGGCTGGAGGAAGGGGCTGAGGGAACCGAAGCACGGAACAAGCCTACATCTCAGGGACACAAGAGAGCTTGGAAACCATTTGGACTAATCATGTTTCTATGCTCATTCAATCAATGAAAATTAAAGTAAAAGCTGCTTTGTGTTCAAATGCTCATCCTTGAGGGAAAAGGGAGAACTTCCTCTCTGAATGCTAAACAAGCCCATGGGTTGCCTTTTGTGTTGGAGTGCCAAGGATGGGCGAAAGCCCTCCTCCATCACATTGTGGGGGGGTGGGGGACAGAAGGGGTGACCTTGAGTCACATGAGCTTCTCCCAGATTAAACAGACTCGAGCAGCAAGTTCTGCAAATGAAATCAGACTTTTCCCACAGAAGGGACGATACTAATAGCTCTTTTGGGTTCTTGGACCTGAAGTTGAGTTGCTATGGCCCTGGATGACTGCTGTACCACCACCTTGGATAAATTGAAGCAAGCAGAGGAAGAGACAGTGGGGAAAGAGGGAAGGGGCTCCAGAGGGAGAACATAAGTAAGGACTTGTCTGCCTTTCATGAATCATTATTATACTTATGGACGCAGAGACACTTACAGAAACACAGAAAGGAAAGGGAAAATTAAACCCTGCATTGCAGAGTGTTTTATGGACTTGGTGAAATAAATCAAACCTAAAAATTCTGTGTTGATCTAATGTTTAGGTTCCTTTTAGACTTTTAAGCTCCTTACATAAGACTTGGCAAAACACAATTCTAATAATCTAGTGATTTAAATCTTGAATCTGGGTTTTTTTTTTAGTTATATAAAGACCACGTACACTCACATAATTCCCTGAGAAAGCAGGGAGGTTAACTGAGCAGCGGTGGAGGCCTGTGCCGATGCGCAACCCAGCACCTTCAGTTGTCGGAGGTCTGGGTCTGCGTCAAGGACGGGGACTCCTACCATGCTGGGTTGCAATCAGCGAAAAAAAATAGTAGGATTCAATTTCCTAAGATTTCTTCCTTTCTTTGCTAATCCTTTAATATTTTGGATGCTGTGGGTTTATTTTGGGAAAAGAGAAGGAGATAACAGCTTTGTTATAAAAATCTGATACTCATGTAATATTTTTTTAATATTGGTGTCCCACTAGTTTTCATATGAACAAGACTGAATTTAAAGTGGAAAATTATTCATATTTTAAAATCATACATATACACACACGGAAGCCTAATTTTGAAGTTATTTACAAACAGCAAGAGGTATTCTTAAATGATCAAAAGTAAATCAATTCTTAGGCCTTTCTGTGTCTTTTGCCTGAAACTTTCCAAGGGTGTGGCCTCAGGGAGAAAGCTCTGGGACAGCTCTTGCCTCTGAGACAAAGAACCTTTACACTTGATTGGATACTGAGGGGTTTAAATAGGGTGGCCAGATCATTTATTTCCAAGCAGCACACTTTCACGAGTCAAAGGAGACTCTAGAATGTTAGACCAGGACAACAGGCGTAAAGGCCATGTGATGCCCTAGATTGAAAGCACAACAGAGGGGAAGGGCCTGGTGCAGTGATCTTTCTATTCAGGACTTAGGTCCAGGAATCAGATTGGGACCTAAGGGATTATGGGTCAATGAAAGCCCCTGATCGCTGCTCCAGGATTGTAAGCTTTCACACAAGTTTTGTTCATTTGCCAACTTGTCTCCAGGACCTACGCCTCCCTCAGTGCCTGGGCTGCTGTCCTGTTTGCCTCACCATTCTAAAATAACTCTCGGGATGCTCACGGGAGTCAATGTGCTTCTCTAAGCGCCTTTACCAGAACGTGACTTGTGCACTAAGCAAAACTGAGTCCCTTGCTGTAACACCTGTTTGCTGCGTATTTAAGTGAATGTTATGGTTCCTAGTACTGCTGTCCAAGTTCTTCATGGTTTATATTGGCACCTATATAAGTGACTTAATTAGTGTCACAGGTATCTTTTAAAAAGAAATTAAAAACCTCAATCCTATATTATGTCATCACATGCTGCGTAAAAATAGCAGACTTTTAAAATGAATGCATGTGTGCATGTCTGTGTGTTTGTCAGAGAGTGTTGAATGCATCGTTGGGCTTAAAGAATGCTCATAAAGACAGTGTGCTATAAAAAAAATTGAGTGGCATGAACAAGAGAGAGCAAACGCGATCTAATACTAAGGAGGGAACATGCCCAAACTGACTTCTTATGAAAAGGGGCGTTTATAAGTTGCAGCTAGCTCTGGTTAATATCTCAGTAATTTACGAGGTTGGAGTGTTTGGCTTTGTATTTTATTTGGATATGCAAGAGAAAAGAGAATCTTTCTTCACCAAATAATCAAGAGGTTTTAATGGCACAGAGCTTTATACACATAGGATACACACACGACATACATGTAGATAAACACACACTATATATGCAGACAGATACACACACTAATATAACAAATACTTGTTGAATTTCTTGCACTGTTTTCACTTCTTGGGAAACAACTATTAGCAGGACAGACAAGATTCCACGTTCCTTACATGAATTGTGATGGAAAAGTTAATTGAGATGGAGATAGCTCCAAATATTTCCATGAATACTTCTGATTTAACCAGTTGCAGATATGGATAAGGATTCTTCTAGATGACAGGAACACACAGCAATTTTGTCATGTGCCAATGTGACATTCTAATTGGAAGATTGAATTTAATTTCTGTGAATAATTATCTCCTAAAGGCTGAGAAGAGTTGAATACCTCCTGAGAATGCTTCCTTATTATGCATTCAACATTCATTTATTCAACAAATATTTATTGAGTTCTATCATGTGCCAGGCACTGTTGAGGTCATTGAGATACAAAAGAGAACAAAATGAATTTTCTTCCCTCAGAGAGCTTGTATCCCAAGGAAGAGATGGATAGTAACTCAGAATATGCAAGTAATATACAGTATGTCTGATAGTGATTAGTGCAATGGAGGAAAACGATGCAAGGAAGGAGAGAGTGCCAGGGTGGATGCTGAGGGAAAGGCGGGCCGGGGGCTACTCTTCTATATGGAGTGGTGAGAGGCCTCCCTGGGAAGGAAACATATGACAGAAACCTGAAAGAAGAGAGAGAGAGAACTATGGAGACACCTGGGGGAAGAATACTTCAGGCAGAAGGAAAAGTTAGTGTGAAAGTCCTGAGTTAGGCGTGTGCTTAACATATTCGACCACCACAAATGCCATCTTCAAGCCATGTGTGTAAAAGAGGATTTCTGAAATGACTTTCCTGAAATTCTTTTTAAATTTATTTTTTGGCAAATGATACAACATCCACTCGCTGAAGTGTCATTCAAAGGAGAATTTATAAAACATGAAGCAAGAACATGTATTCCAATTGTGGAAATCCTTATATGTTTAGTTACAAGACAAGCGAAAAAATTTGCTGGCCCCCCTGCTATGTGAAGGAGAAACATATTCTGTTTCTCTTCTGTATGTGTGTGTAACTATGTATATGTAATACGTGTATTTGTATTTTTCAAAAGTCTATTCCTAACATGTGAAGAATCCAGCCCTGTCTCAAATTATATAAAAGCTTTAAAAATTCTCTACTCGCTGACAGTTGGGTTACGGATTGGTGGGGAGATATTGGATATTTTCTTACAAGGTTAAGGAAAACCACCAAAGAAGAGGAAAAAAATAAAACCTCAGAAGCAAAGAATATTTCTCTCTTTTCTACATGTTAATTTGTATCTGCATCTACCTATCTAGGTTTATAGATTTTTAATTGCACATAAAAAGACATTTTTTCTGCCCTTATGTTTAAAACCTCAGGCATCACAGAGAAATAATTAAAAGATTTGGAGTCAGACGGACCTGAGTTTGAATACCATCTCTGCCACTTTCAGGTAGGGAACCTAATCTCACTCTAAATGCCCACCTCACAGAGAAACTGTGAGTATTATCTGAGATAATGTATATGGAACATTCAGAACAATAATATGTAATAAATGCTGAATAGCACATAGTAATTATGAGTTCTTAACTGCCCCCTGTTTTTTAAGTTTTTATGTTTAGCCACTCACCATTTCCTCTTAATCCTTCAACAGAAAGGCCATGAGTTCTCTCCCTTTATCTGTATTTCTAATATAGTTAACTAAGTTACTCATTTTTTCCCTCAACCAGCACTTATTGAGCACATGCCCTGCACCAGGTACTGTACTTGGAGACAAAGAGACCAGTGAAAAAGATAGAGAATTGCTGTTAAGATTTCAGTCTAAGTAGTACTGCCTTGAATACTAAATTTAGATGAACTATCCCCTCAGTATCCAGGCACAGTGTCAAACATTGAAGATATTTCAAAACAGCCATAGACTTAGTCTTGCAGAATTACAAAAGAACCTAGAGATAATCCTGTATAAACCCCTTACTTTTAAATGAAAGTTTGTGGCTAAGCATGGCTCAATATTGTAAAGTGATGCTTCAAGTAGTTTGAACAAAGTAATTTTGTTTATCACAATAACAGATCATTTTATTTGGTAGATGAGGAACAGTGACATAAGGACTTTATATTTTCCAAGCTAGAAAGGTCATTAGAATCAGAGGTGGGACTAGAAGATATTGGAGTTAAATGATGGGAACTTTAACATAACTGTGAATAACATGTTCAAGAAATTAGATGAAAAGATGGAGAATTTTTAACAGAAACTTAATTATATCAAAAGTAATCAAGTAGAAATTCTAGAAGTAAAAAAAAAAAATCCCCACAATAATTGAACTTAACTCAATAAATGAGTTTCACAGTAAATTAGACACAGTAGAAGAGAATATTGGTGAAACTGGAAGAAAAAGTCAGTAGACATAACCAGATGGAAGTATGAAGACCAATTAATAGAAAATATCCAGATAGTCATCTGGAGAAAATGAAATATCTAACATATGTGTAATTAGAGTCCCTGAAGGAGAGGATATAGAGAATAGGTTGACAGTATATTTGAAGAGATAAAGGCCAACATTTTTCTAAGATTGATGCAAGACATGAACCTACAGATTCAAGAAATGCTGTAAAACCAAACAGGGTAAATGTAAAGAAAATTACATCTATGAACATCATACTAAAGCTGCAGAAAATTAAAAGCATTTAGAGGAAAAAAAGAGACAATTTCAAATGAGCAACATAAGATTTACAGCTTACTTCCTCAAAGAAATAATGCAAGACAGAGGCAATGGAATAAAATCTTTACCGTATTGAAAGGAAATAACTGCCAATCTAAAATTCCAGACCCGAAACTTATCCTTTAAGCCAAAGAGAAAATAAAAGCATATTCAGACAACAAACGTGAGATATTTCATCACCAACACATCCTAACAGAAAATACTAAAGGATGTTTTTCAGACCAAAGGAAAATAATCCCAGATGGCAGCACAAAAATTCAGGAAAGAAGGAAAATCAATGGAAAAGATAAACAAGTGGATAAAGCTAAATAGATTTTGACTGACAGAACCAAATGTAATGTATTTCTGAGTTTAAAATATATGTATAATTAAATACATATATATATCACAAAAGGAGGAGGGAGGTAAATGAAGTGTTCAAAGTTCATTGAATTGTTTGGGAGGTAGTAAAAGGACTAGATTTTACGAGACCTTAATAGCTTAAGTATTCATGTGGTAATTGCTAGGATAGCCAATGAAAAAGTAGCAAATGAACACATAATAAGTGTAATAACAAAGGAGAAATAGAATTTAGAAATACTTGATTTATCTAAAGGAGGCAAGAGAAGAATAAAGCATATACGGATTAGAAATAAATAAATAGAACTCTCATTTTTCATAGACAACATAATTGAATGGTAGGAAATTCAAAATCAATTTTATATACTACTAGAATTAACAAGTGAATTCAGCAATGTTGCTGATCTGTATATAAACATTATTTGTATTCCTATACTGGCAATGTAGAATTATAAAATGAAATTTTCTTTTTTAAAAACTATTTAAGATAGCAATAAAACATAAAATGCAAAGGAATAATTTTCATAAGGTTGTGCAACTTCTGTACAGAAAACTATAAAACACTATAGAGGTCATTTTAAATACCTAGATAAATGGAGGTATATACCATGTTTATGATTTGGTAAATTTGCTATTGTGAAGATATCAGTTTCCCACAAATTAATATGTTTCAATGTTATCTCAATCAAAATCTCAGTAGTTATTTTTTAACTATGGATCTGTCAACAAGCATACTCCAAAATGCATATAGAAATTCAAAGAACCAAAGCAGTCTTGAAAAAGATGGTGAAAGTTGGACATATACTTCCAAATATCAAGATTCATTGTAAAACTACAGTAATTAAGACCATGAGGTATGGATGGAAAGACAAATAGACCAGAACACAGGATCTAGAGACACACTCACCTATAAATGATTTATGTCAACAGCAGCACGCAGGGTGGTGGAGGAGGAGAGACTCAAAGCATGATTTCAATACATGAGGAGGAAGCGACTCCTACATGACACTGTATTTTTTAAAAAAATCAAACCACAACTGGATTATAGATCTAAATGTAAACATAAAAATAAAACTTCTAGAAGATAATATGGCAAAATATACTCATTATCTGATGATAAGCAAACATTTTAAAATAGAACAAACAAAAAATATGCTAATCAAAAATTGAGTGAAATTTGCTTTATATTTAATGTAACTTTTCATTTTTTAATTAATTTTATCTTTCTAATTAGATTCTCTATATCTTTTACTACACCATGATTTGCACAAAATAGGTTGTTAAAAGTTTTGTTGGGTGTTTATTATTTAATCTCTTGTTTTTGTTCAATGACTTTTTCTTTTTTTCTACGACTTTTCCATAACTCATGAAATATTTTAAGCACGTAATAAACTTTTTAAATGCATGATTCATATTCTTGTTTATAAACTAACCCTCCAAATAGTAATGCTCCATTTCCATATAATCTTTGTAACAACATTTCCAAAGAAATATAAAACTAAATCTCTCTTTATGCTCATTATATATAAACCATAGATTACAGAATTTTAGGGTTTGAAAGACTTGAATGAAAGGATGGTGGATGATGTCTTTAGTGAAGAAAACCAGAGTCCAGAGATGGCCAGTTCTGTCCCCACATCACTAACATGGCTAATTTCATGGCCAAGAGAGAAGCCAGGGGTCCTCACACTCAGAATGGTGCAATCTTTCTTTATCATTTTAGCCACCAATAAAAATTCCTAACTACCTTGTGGGTATTTGGAAAAACGGAAAATAATGCCTATTTCCACCATTCTGACATACTTCTGTTTTTCTTTTAAATGTACATTTGTCATTAGATATAATAATACATATTATAGGGGCTGGCCCCGTGGCCGAGTGGTTAAGTTCGCGCGCTCTGCTGCAGGCGGCCCAGTGTTTCGTTGGTTCGAATCCTGGGCGCAGACATGGCACTGCTCATCAGACCACGCTGAGGCAGCGTCCCACATGCCACAACTATAAGAATCCACAACGAAGAATACACAACTATGTACCGGGGGGCGTTGGGGAGAAAAAGGAAAAAATAAAATCTTAAAAAAAAAAAAATAATAATACATATTATATAAAATCTTAACATACATAAAATCTTGAAGTGGATTTTTTTCTATAAGCCTGAAAACCAACATTTAGTTTGGGTTTTGATGACTTGTGTTTATCATGCCTGCATAATATTCCAGCCGTTGGGTGTAGTTAATCTTTCTCCTACTTTGGAATGTTTAAGTAGTTTCCTCTTTTTTACTACCAAAAACCATGTTGAACATATTTGTGAATCTACAGTTTTCCACACTTGAGTTTACTTCCTTAAGTCATGTTCCCCCAAATTTCTACCTTCTTATGACTCTTGATATATACTGTTAAATTACTTTTAAAAAGTTTACGTCACCAGCAATATACAACATGCTATTGAAATAGTGTGAAAGGGTCCTTTTTCATTTATATAAATCATTCACATGATTTATCTTTAGTTACTGAAAATAAAACATTTTCCACGTTTCTTTTTGTTTTTCCTCTTTTGTAAATTTTATGTTCATATTCTTTTACTATGAAAAGATATAGTTTAATGGTTTTTTACCCTCTGTATTATCTATCTGTTGATTGATCGATTTATCTTCTATAAGTAGAATATTAATCCTGTATCTGTTATATTTGCTAAAAATTTTTTACTTCCTTCTTTAGCCTCTACAACTATTTCCATTACAAGATGATCTAGTTATAAAAAATTGTAGTCTTTACTAAATCTACCTAGAAGAATAGATAACTAATCACTCTTATGCTTAGTAGATTTTCCTTCTTTTTCTTATTTTAGACAATGATCTGAAAGTGCTTTTGAGTATTTCTTTTCATTGTGAAGGTACATTTTTCAGCTGTGTCATAGTTTAGTTCATGAGGCTCAAGTTCAACCTTATATGATTTTAACATCACACAGAGATCTCAGGTAGACATCTATGGGTAAATTAACTGGCCCCTTGCTATGGCCAATAGCATAAATTTACACTCAAAGCTCCTTCATTTTTATGTGCATCAGGATTGCAGATTTATATATATCACGATTTGGATGTTCACAGAGTGTGACTTCATTTGTCTATAGCTGATCCAGTCTTCATGACCCCCCACCACTTGCTTACTAGAAAGTGGGGTTGAAATACTAAATTTAGCCCAATCTGACTCAAATATTAGTCAATCCAATGATCTGGACAGACCACTTTAGGGTAATCCTAAAGTAATCCTGTGACAATGTCTCCTCTCCCTCTATTTCTCTTCAACATGGCGTTTGGATGTGTGGAGAGAAGTGTAAATCACGTCGTGGCATTGGGGAAGTGAGGTAATGCCCGCCTCACGCTGGGCCTTGGCTGTGGACTGACTGACCAACCACAAAATTTGGTTGTCATTTTAAAAACCAGTACAGCATGAGCACTAAGAATAGAGATGCTGGCTATAAACAACCAGTGCAGTCATACCACGCCTGCCGGATGAATCACAGCTCCACACCGGCTGCTGGTGTCTGGTGCTAGCAAACCCCTTGTCTATCCCATCTCAGCTTCGTCAGGATCCATGGACTCCTTCCCACCGACTAGGTGTCCCCACTCGGGCACTGCAGATCCCATCCTCCCTCTCACTCTCCAGTTCTCTGCACGAACCCCTGGACAAAGGGGGCAGGCTTCCCTCTAGGACATAATCTCTTTCTTCCAGAGAGGGCAGCTCCCCTCCCCGATCTCTTTGCCTGGAATTATTAATAGTGAACTTCATGTTGGGAGAGAAAAACCAGCTTTCCAAAGGGAAAAAATTTGGAATTCGTTTCTAAAGTATATTATACTTGAATCATATGCAATGATAAAATAGGAAGAGGGATGTCATAGGAGTACTAGAATAACAAGACAATGTATGCTGTCGAATAATGAATTAAGGTACTTATCCTTCTTTCCTTCATGTCGATCTGAGGGAACAATTCCTTCATCTCGGTCTGATCCAAGACAATTCCTTGTAAGCTTGCTTCCAAAGGCTCTATCCGTCCTTCATTCTGATACCATAAAAATCAAGAAGAACCTACATTCTTAATGCTAGTCATTTAAAACTCAAATAGAGTATCACATGCGGAAAAGATGATGAGCACTAGAAGTCACGTAGCAGTAAGTAGACTGAAACGACCTGCATTTGAGAGCAAGGTAGACATTTATAGTTTCTTTTACTGCTCAATATCTTTTTTCTGGTAACAGCAGATGGGTTTCCTTTTAGGAACCAGCTCTTCACTTCCAGTCTACGGAGCTGGACTGGAGCTGACAATAGCTCTCTGATCCAGGAATGGGCATGCAAACTAGCCCTTACAATAAATATATTCCACTTCTTTGCTTCAAGGACACACGCATGATCCAAGTCATCCAACGGTACTTAGTGCTGGGACTTTATAGGAAGTATTCAGAAGAGAACCCACTTCCCCCTGGAAGAGTTAGCAGTAAACCTACAATTTCTAGAGACCGCCTTAGGTAGATGGCTTGCTTGAAGAGCACAACCAACACAAAGCAAATTAAAGCTGGGAAGTGAAAGAGCAATCTCTTGCATCTGAATTTAGCCATCCCTGAAGTGGGACCTAACCCTTGAGTTTTCCAAGATGTTAGTCACTGAGTTTCCTTTTTTGTTTTAGATAACTTGAATTTAAATTTTTATCACTTGCAAATAAAAAACTGATGAATAATATAGAGTATAACGTTTCTACTGTATACCACACCATTGCCAAGAGTTTACCTGCCTCCTTCATAGTTTATTTAGATCCTTTCCAGAGGATTAAATTTAGAATTATGGAGAAATATTTATTTTTTACTTTTTTGTGAGGAAGATTTGCCCTGAGCTAACATCCATTGCTTATCCTCCTCTCTTTTTGCTTGAGGAAGATTAGCCCTGAGCTAACATCTGTACCAATCTTCCTCTGCTCTATATGTGGGATGCCTTCACAGCGTGGCTGATGAGTGGAGTAGGTCCCCATCCAGGATCCGAACCCGCCAACCTTGGGTCACCGAAGTGGAGCATACAGAACTTTAATCGCTGGGCCACAGGGTCGGCTCCTAGATTTATGGAGAAACATTTTATGTGTCATTGATCCATGTAAGAGAAATAGAGTTTCTGTTTATTCTATCTCAAGAGATATTATTGTAATTGGGGCAAGAATAGTGCTTTGCAGATTGTGCATATATAACAATTTAAAAAGACACAAACCAAACAAGAAAAAAGCAAGCAATAACAATTTGACTAGAAATTACATATTAACCTCTGCTGGCCATCTCAAATGCCAAAAGGCAATAATTTTTTGCTACTTCAAACATAAATGCAAGTCTAAGGATAGAAATTCCAACATTAGCAGAATAATCGACTACAGAAGTTTGAATATGGTGGTAAAATGTGAATTACATTTGAAGTATATGATGGCAGGCTGACAGATGACTTGAAAGCCTTTAGTAATATTTGCTTACAAATTATTTAAAAATTTTATTCTAGAGCATTTTTACATATTCCTAGAAAATTATGGGCCAATTTATTACTTTTAACAGCAGCAACAGCTTTAGCCATTATGAAAACTGCCTTTGTCTAGATTAGGATTTTTATAAATTCTGCAAATGTAAAGATCTTTCATTTTCAATAATTCACCCACAAAGACATGTGGGGCATCCAGATCATAGATATTACTACCAGAAAAATGTCAGGGCTCTGGAGCATCTCAGAGATAATTATATTTATCTTAAAAATATACCAGACTTTCTACTTTGGGGGTTTGTTTCTGGAGGGGACAAGGGGAATAGCCTAATTGTATCTTTACCAAAATTTTTTCACAGGCTCCACTGCCTCCGCCACGTAACTGTAGCGCACACGTTATGTACAGAACCATGCACACTCTGTTTTCAAAGTTAGACATCCTAGGTCTGTCTCAGCATCTGCCTTGTGCATCACGATTCTGAGTAGCTTCATTAGGAACAAAAATAGAAAGCTTTCATAGTTCCTATTGCTATCTATATTTTTGAAAGATAACAAAAGAAATGAAAATTTTAATAAAGTGGAGACAAAGTATGCTATCATCACAATTTTAATGTGAGAAAACTAGCTAGCATTACAAAAATAAACCAAGTTTGGAAATCAGCCTTTTATTATTTCAGGTATATATATATATATATATATATATATATATATATATATATATATGCTTGGACTAAACACTGAGTGTCTGAATTCATTAAGAAAGCAACACACTGCTCTCTTTTTACTCCCTGTAATTCAGTCAGCAATGCAAGATAAAAAATAGCCTCATATCTTTCTTTAGCCAAAACTGACTGTCAAAGTTGGAACTTCCTTTTCAAGACTAATTGGTATAACCAACCATTAGTGACTTATAAGTTATACTCTGCTGAAGCAGCAAAATTAGTACCATCAGATTTTAAGCTTTCTTTAAAAAATAATTTAGAAAATATATTAAAATACAGCATTTTTATTTTTATGGGATGTTTTTTGTGTTAAACATTATCCTGAAACTTTTGATAAAAATAAATCCATCCTATTGGTGTTTATTCAAACTAAAATGTTAAATGAAAGAAAACATTTCAAGTAAAACTTGTTTCTTCGCCCACACTTTTAGCATGAGTGTGAAGTGAAAGTCTTTATCTGTTTGTCTGAAATGTTGTTGACAGCATGTTTTCTAGTCTACTGAAATTTTTCTGATGCACCCCAAGCCTCTTTGGCTTACCGGAACTATCTGGCAATGCACAAGGAGCACGGATCTGGGAATCCCCCAACACCACATGACCACCCTCCACATACACACCCTCTTGGCATTGTGTTTAATCTCTTCTGTAATGTTATCTCATCCTTTTCACTTTGTTGTATAAGAACCACTTTGAGAGCAAACCATCAGTTTTTTATCTTGCATTCTCAATATTTTGTATTCCCAGGTCTATTTGAATATTTGTTAGAGGAGTGAATAGGAAGCTAGGAAGCAGAACAAAGACTGAAGAGTCCAGGTTTACCCTCTTGGCTCTGTCACTTAGATGTCAATGACATTGGACAAATTGTCTAAGCTCTCCGGGTCGCAGCTTCCCAAACTGTAAAGTGACAGAGTCGGACTAGATGGGATCTGAGCTGTTCCAGACCTAAAGTCCTAAGGACCCCTGAGAGGGCTGCAGCCAAGCAGACCTCTTTGGGGCAAACGCTCCTAAGACATAAACCCTATTCTAATGTTTCATAGCTGTCTGAATATATGACACCCTGAACTTAATATCTCTTTTCTATCCTATTTAAAATCCATTAATATCCTCTATAATATATTTTATCCACATCTATGTAATGTCAGTAACAAATAAATGTGATATGGTTGTGAGCTCCGGGAAAGCAGATTCCATTCAGGTTTCCACATCCCTAATGTCTCCCTTAGTGATTGCAGATAACATGGATTCAACACCTTTATTGAGTAAGTGATAAAGAATGCTGATCTTTAACATTCTTTCTTACCTATTTCATAGTGTTTTAACTTCTTCCCATTTTCCTTTTTCGGTTGATATTGATTCCAAGTATACAAACGTCCTGCATGCTGAATCCATATCTCTATTTGTAATATAAAATTTTAAAATTTAAATGCGGATAATTATTGACTCATGAGCCTTGCAAATAATCATCATCCACTTTCCTAAATCAAGCATACCAACCTAGGGTGAATAATTATATTTGGGTACAGACTTCTTGCTTTAGCATAACCGAGCCTACACACATCTGCTGCTCACAGAAGAAAATATAGAAAATGATTAAAAATAAGAGTAAAGAAGTCAAGAAAAACCAATCTGGGAAGACATTCAAGCAAGAGAATTTAGACCACATTGGCAATTTTCTTTTAAGATGGAAAGGCATAAAAAGACATGTATGGTGAAGAGAAAAAGATACTATAGAAAAAAATTGTCTCTGAGAGAGAATATGAAAAAACATTTCTCAAGTTTAACCCTAGAAATCTAGGCAAATATTTCTGTTGGAAATGGCTGCCTTAGCACAGTTTTTTCCATATTTCTTTTCATGTATCAAAGCAACAAGAGGAAGTGAAAATGTTTTGCACTAATTAGTGGACAATGATTTGCAATGCCTCTAAACACTGGTCCTCAGTTAGAATGGAAAAAACATATTAGGATGTCCCATTAATGGAATTACTGCCTAACTGAAAAAAGAGTGAGCTAGAAAGCTAAGAGAAACAAGAACTTTCAGGGTACATGGAGAAGCTTAAAGCACATGACCTCAAAAATCAAGGGTGTGGAAGGATGATAATGCTTTGGACATGCTGAAAACCTGAGATAGCACAGGAGGTAGTTCTGTGAATAGCAGATTGAAATGTCAGTAATTGAGAGCCTGGCTGGTGTTAGAGTCGTCGAGAGAGAGTGGAAGGAACCCCACATATTAACGACAAATGGATGCACAGCCTGCTTACTTTACGGAAATAGACACAAACACACAGGAGAAATCGGAAAGAATTCATCTCAGTAAAAATAGGTGGCAACACAATAGAGAGTTTTAGAGCACAACGTCACCAAAATGCTCTTGTGGAAAGACCTTAGATCTGATGGGAATTTAGAGGACCTGGTTGTGAGAGTCTCAGCCCAAAACCAAAATCACTGAGTCACCACAGGCCATTTATTTGTTGTCTAGGATCACTCAGTAGTATCCATTTCAGGTTTCATTTACTCGGTTCTGAGCCACGACCAGCCAAGAGAGGGAGGGATGAGAAAGGGGACACACAGATGAGGATGAGTGAGATCTGACTTTGCCCCCAGGGAGCTTAGATTCTAAAGGAACAGACAAAGGTGACAAGGGCTTTCTGGTTCAGAGTAGAGAGATATGAGTGTTCACTAGCCCCTGTGAGTCTTGAATAAAGAAACAATTAATTCACCCATCAGGGAACAGAAGAGAAATGTTAAAATGCTTAAAAATACGGGATAAGCAAAGGCTGAGAAGTAACACAGTGCACAGTCGTTTCAGGGGCTGGAGAGCAGACTGATGTCAAGAGAAGTGTAGGGAGTGGAGCAGATGAGTCTGGAAAGTTGTTAGAGGTCAGCCCTTACAACAAACATCATGCTTTAGTCTTCTGGCAAAGGATGGCAGCTACAAAATTTTTTGCAATATGTGTAATCTGACCTACCCATTAATCGCTAAACTATTTTTCAAAATTGACTATTTCAACAGCTAAATATGCATCTCTAGCTATTTCAAAGGCCATTTAAATAACTGTTACTCCATTTTAAAACTGAAAGGTAATACAGCACATTGTTTAAGGACAAGCTCTAGAGTCAGACTGACCTGGGTTCACATTGCATGCCTGCCTCTTACTAGCTCTATGACTTGGGTGTGTTACTTAATCCTCTGTGTCTCTGTTTCTTCACCTGTAAAATGCATGTGCATGGCGTATAGCAATCATTCCATAAGGTAGGGTGTGTGAAAGGAAAGACAATGACCATTGCAATGATTATGAGAGAGAGAAGGAATAACAAATGTTATGTGCAAGTAAAAAAACTGTTGGAACTAATTAACAAATTTAATGACATTGCAGGATAGAAAATCAACATACAGAAATCAATTGGATTTCTATGAACTAACAATGAAATATCTGAAAAGAAATAAAGAAAACTATCTTGTTCACCATAGCATCAAAAACAATAAAATACTTAACAATAAATTTAACCAAGGAGGTGAAAGATTTGTACAATGAAAACTACAAGACTCGGGTGAAAGAAATTGAAGAAGACACAAACAAATGGAAAGATATTCTATGTTCATGAATTGGAAGAATTAACATTGTTAAAATGTTCATCTCCTCAAAGCCATCCTATAGATTCAATGCAATCCCTATCAAAATTCCGAGGGCATTTTTCACAGAAATAAAACAAATAATCCTAAAACTTATATGGAACCACAAAAGACCCCAGATAAGCTAAGCAATCCTGAGAAAGAACAAGAAAGTTGGAGGCATTGCATTTCCTGATTTCAAACTATACTGCAAAGCTATAGTAATTAAAACAGTATGATACTGGCCTAAAAATAGACACATAGAACAATGGAAGAGAATAGAGTCCAGAAGTAAACTCCCACATTTACAGTCAACTAATATTTGACAAGGGAACCATGAATATTCAATGGGGAAAAGGACAGTCTCTTCAACAAATGGCATTGGGAAAACGGGATAATCACATGCAGAAAAATGAAATTGAACCCCTATTTTATACCATGCACAAAAATGAACTTGAAATGGATTAAAGACTTAAACATAAGATCTGATACCATAAAACTCAGAAAAGAAAACAGGGAAGAAGCTCCTTGACACTGGTCTTGGCCGTGATTTTTAATTATGACACCAAAAGCACAAGCAACAAAAGCAAAAATCAACAAGTGGGACTACATTGAACTGAAAAGCTTCTGCACAGCAAAAGAAATAAACAACAAAATGAAAAGGGAACCTATGGAATGGGAGAAAATATTTGCAAATCATATATCCAATAAGGGGTTAATATCCAAAATACATAAAGAACTCATACAACTCAATAACAAAAAAACAAACAATCCTATTAAAAAACGGGCAGAGGAACTGAATAGACGTTTTTCCAAAGAAGACATCCAAATGGCCAACAGGTCCGTGAAAAGATGGTCAGTATCACCAATTGTCACAGAATGCAAATCAAAACCATAATGATATATCATTAATTTTTATTGTTTGTAACATCCTGATTTTTAAAAATCTACTTTCCCATCAAGAAAAGCAAAAGATCAGGAACCTAAATATATACCACTTAGTTATTAATATAAATTTGGATCAAGAGCAAGCAAGTAAATAAATAGCCCTATTTGTGTGCATGAGAGCAGTGGTTCTTGAAGTGTGGCCCCTAAAGCCGCAGCAACAGCATCATTTGGACCTTGTTAGAAGGCAAACTCCCTTGCCCCACCTAGACTCACGAAACAGAAGCTCTGGGATGCGTCCAGCTCTGGGTGGTTTAGCCAGCTCTCTGGGCAATTCTGATACACACTAACATTTGAAAACCACTGCACTACAGTCAAGGTTTTGCTCCATCTTGTAAGGAGTCTCTCTACAGATACTCAGGGAGAGGAATCTCCTCCCTTTCACTGCAAAAGGTTATGCAGCCCACTGTAATTTGGGTAGGCAGAACTTTGTGAGTTGAGAACCATCCTTGTGCTCCAATGATGCCAGTCAGGTAATGATGGCCAATATATTTACATATCATCCTCCCCAGGAGATGGGCAATTTTTCAAATGTGCATATACTTTTGGTCATGGATGTTCTTTTTAAGTTCTCAGCTAAATTCATTATAGTGCCAAACAGAACTCGAAATTTGTTCTGGGGATAAAAAAAATTTTAATGTAAAATAAGTCCGTAAAGGAAATAGAGGGGGCCAGCCTGGTGGTGCAGCAGTTAAGTCCGCATGTTTTGCTTTTTGGCGGCCCGGGGTTTGCCAGTTCAGATCCCGGGTGCAGACATGGCACCACTTGGCAAGCCATGCTGTGGTAGGTATCCCACATAGAAAGTGGAGAAGATGGGCGTGGATGTTAGCTCAGGGCCAGTCTTCCTCAGCAAAAAGAGGAGGATTGGCAGCAAATGTTAGCTCAAGGCTAATCTTCCTAAAAAGGAAAACAAAAACAAAAATGAAAATTGAATGACTACAATGAAAAAAGCTCCCTAAAAGTCAGCAAAAGCAACTAACTTTAAAAATCTCTCTTGCCTCTTAAATCTTAAAACCCAAGTGGAATTCACTGGCTGGAAGATACTGAAGTGAATCGCTCTGTGAGAATGAAGAAATTATACCACATTTATATAGCTAAGAATAGAACCAGCAGTTACAGCACCTACGATAAAATTCCAAGGACTATAAATCTTTATCCTTTACGGTGGACTGCTGGGAGTAGGAATAGAGTCTACTATGATTTGTACTTTTACTAGTTCTGAGATTCTGAGGGTCTTTTCTTTTCACTCCTTATACCCACCTCGCCCAAATTCATTATGGCTTTTGGAGGATACGTTCCACAGTGGAAACACACCATATGAGCATGATCTAGTAACAAATATTCCTTATTAACACATATTACCAAATCCAGCTTCTTGTGAAAAAAAATTGAGTCCAAATCCTAAGTGTTTCAGAGCACAACGCAGCAGGAAGGGGAAGAAAATGCAGTCAGCCATGAACGTGGATTGAGGTGTTTCATCAGCCTGGTGGTCCTGGTGGGCTCTGCCGAGAGGCACCACGATCACCAAACACAAGAGCCCAGCAGCATGTGCGTGGGCTGGCTCTCCACAGACAACGGGCAGCACGGCAGTGTTCCGCAAATACAGCGAGGGAGGGAGGCTTTCTCTGAGGCCGTTTATTAAGAGCCCGTAAGCTCCATCCACAGAGAAAATAAGTGCTGAAGAGAGACAACGATCTGGATAGACTGGGCAATAAAAGTTTAACTTTTAAAAGTTATTTCAGCCTTTATTATCTCCTTTGGTTGTTTATATCGATCAGATTCACTGGATAATCACCCAATTTCCCAGGCAGCTTTGAGTTATAAATGGACAAAAGCTGTTTACCCAGGGCAAAAATAAATGAGTTTTTCCACTGTGTGACCGACCTCGGAATACAGAATGGGAGTTGATCGGAACTAAATGTCCTAAAAAACTCGATGTAACAGTATGGTTGAAGGTGCAGTGATGCAGGAGTGGAGATGATGCCAAAATATCTAACGAGAGATTTTCATCTAAAGAGAAAAATGAGTCTCTTTGTGACTTTTAAGTTTTAAGATTGTGGAATCTGAATGGAAAAGATTTTTTTAGAATTTTCACTATAAACCTCTTAAATTTCCTAGTAGGCAACTTGGAAAGCCAGTCTTGATGAGAAGACGATATTTAAAAACAAAGACAGGAGCAGAATTAGAGTTGACTCATGATAATGTGAATAGACCCATGACCCACGGTTAACTTGTATTTCCTGCTCTTGACCTTCTGATCTCCACTCCTTCACCACCTAAAGGAAATTCCGGAGAGGAAGGCAGTTAACGGGAGGGAGAGCGGCTGTCAGCACGTACTCTGATTCCGTCTGTGGATGACCAGCTTGTATTTACCTCTTACTCAGCTGGAATGTGCCTCAGCAAAACAATGTATGTGCACTTCATTTCTGACCCCAACCTCTCCTTTGCCATCCTGGTCAACTTTGACTCCTTACAGATTACAAAGAGGCAGGACACGTTTTATCCCATTAAACCCTAACGACCCCTCTGTGAGGTGCCAGCCTCCCAGGTCCCACACACAGTGAGGAAGGCAGAGCTCACCTTCAGTCTACGGCCAGGTTCTACCACTTGCTGGCTGTGGGAGTTTGAGAAGTCACTTACCCTCTTTGTGCCTCAGTTTACTCATCTGTAAAATAGTAACAAAAACAAAAATAGTAACAATAACCCTCAAAGTGTGGTTGTGAAGTTTAAGTTAGTTCATACAGGTAAAGTGCTCAGAGCCGTGCCTGACACACAACAGGAGCTGAAGAAATAGGAGCCGTTTGCCCTCAGTTCAGGGGTAGACCCAGTTCTGAATCCCAGTTCCACAGGGCTAAGTTAGCTCTGCGCTCTGGGAAAATCTCTTTACTTATCTGATCTTTGGTTTCTTCATGGGTACCTTGGAATTTAAAAATAAAAAATAAAATAAAAAAAACCCTCACAGAGGTATCATGAAGATTTAAAGGGATAAAATAGTCAAGGCTCTTTGTAATCTGTAAGGACCACACATTGACCAGCACGGTTGAGAAGTTTTGGCGTCAGAAATCAAATGTACGTGTGTGATGCTAACTCAGCTCGATTGTGCTCACTGACTCTGATTCTGGGAGTGCCTTCCAGGTTGGTCTGGTAATAAGTGACGGTAAAATTGATCCTAACCCGTCAGGCTAGCAAAATTGCATCTACTGTGGAAAAGGAAAATATTAAAAATTGCACCCCTGGCAAAAGTCACACATTGACGACAGCTTTTTATCTCAGTTTGAGCTTCATTCCCAGTTACGTGATAATACTGTACCCAAATGTTGAGAAAAGCTAATGAAATACTACAAAATGTCAACTGTAAAATTAATTTTAGTGGGACAAATTGGAGAAGTGGAAAAGAGAGGTTGGTTGGGAGTAAGGCCATCCTAATAATTAGCCATAAGAAAAGGTCTCACTGAGCATGACCAAGGTCACATAGAGGTCAACTGCTAAGGTTCTGAATTATCATGAATCAGAAAGTGAATTATATTCAGAAATCAGTGGAGAAACTAAAGACTTTCAGCTATGCAGCAGAGCAACAATGGGTTACACTTTGATCACAACACTGTCCTCAAGTCTCCAAAAACATGGCAATGGTGACAAGCCAGGCAGAAGTGGGTGAAAGTTGAGGGGGGAGGGCACACAGCTTGACAGCTGGTGAAGGGGCAATTTTAAGGGTCCTCATGTAGATACAGATTTCTTATAAACCAGGATGGAAATGAAAGTCTCATCCTGAGGCCAGCGGAAGTTCTTCACATGGTAAGTGATTTCCCTAGGATTGTGTCCAGACAAATGCATCCATGGCTGGACTTGGCAGTAGCTGGACAGGTTGTTGTTCCACAGTCCTTGTGGTCAGAGGCCTTGACTCAGTGTCCAGGCCTGGCTTGCACGTAGTCATCAGTAAATAAATGTGCAATGAATAGATCATTATACATGCCTTACCCAGTAATTTATTAAGAACATAAAGGAAGAAATCATGGCTTCCATTTCTTTATATTCTTTATAGTGTATATGGCATGATAAACATAATTGTAGATAATCGTTAAAATTTAATTGGAAGAGTTTTATTTGTATTCTAGAAGAATTACTTTTTGGTCATAACATATGTGGTTGATGCTCCTTGACTAGCAAAATTGTGAAACAAGATAGCGTCTATCAATTATAAGAAATAAAGCAAAGATACATGAGTTGATCATTTTCCTGTGCTTAAGTTTTATCTTAAAACAGACATTTATTATCAAGGGACTTACATTCTTATCTGGCATTCGAGCTTGGAAATTTCACTTTCTATTCACAATGCAACAGAGTTGGCTATTATATTAAATGAGATTATATATAGGATTGTATATCGTACTGTATTACCCTGGAATTTTGGCATGCTCACTGTGGACAAACACTAGGAAAGAGACAATGACCAGTTTTCTTGGATGGCTTAATCAGAGTAGTAGAAAACCCCATTGGTTGGACTGTAATTAGTCTTTGGGTGGTGAACATGATGTAACCCACACAGAACATGTTACGACGTACACCTGAAAGTTAAATAATGTTATAAACCAATGTTACTGCAATAAAAACAGATTAAGTTTAAAAAAAAGAAAAGAAAGCCCTATTGGTTATGGAATTAGACAGAGTTGTGGCCACATCCTTAATCTGCCACTTACCGACCTTGGGGCATCGGTTCACCTGCGTGCCAGACCCTCACGTGTAAAAGAAAGGTCGTTCATTCACACATCCTTTGATTGCCTCAAAAAATAAACAAGGGCCTGCCGGGTGGCGCAGCGGTTAAGGGCGCACATTCTGCTTCCGAGGCCAGTGGTTCGCCGGTTCGGATCCCGGGTCCAGACATGGCACCGCTTGACAAGCCATGCTGTGGTAGGCGTCCCACATATAAAGAAGAGAAAGATGGGCACGGATGTTAGCTCAGGGCCGGTCTTCCTCTGCAAAATGAGGAGGATTGGCAGCAGATGTTAGCGCAGGGCTGATCTTCCTCAATAAATAAATAAATAAAATAAGGGAATATACATCAAGTGCTTAAATCAGTGCCTGGCACATAGAATACGCTTATCTGTGAGCTTCTCCTAGTCCTCTTTCTTCTGTTCTTCTATCAAGATGTCCTCAAAGTGGAGGACAGGGGACGATGGGGTTATTCAGGGAAGGGAGCCCAGACCACTGTGATGGTGGAAGGAACGGCAACAGCCAGGTCTCATTCCTGCTCTTCTACCTCCTTCCCATTCGTGGGTTGAGTCCTCCTGCCCACACCTTCTCATCTTGTTGGGTCAGGTGACTAGCCAGTCTCGGTAGGGCGAAGACTGGAGTGTAAATTCTAGCCAAGGGTGTGACTAGCTGTGTAACATCGCATATTCAGCTTAAGTATTACTCTAGGACTTAGTGTCTTTATCCAACACTACTATGCCTGATAACGTTACAGGTGGTGAAAACGGGCTAAGAAGTAGTGCAAGGAACAACTCAGGCAATAAAGGGAGAAAGCTCGCCTCCCACTCCCTGAAAGGGTCTCTTGAAGGAAGAGGAAAGGGGTCAAATCTGGGACTCCTCCGTCACTGAGCCCTTCGCTCCCCCTGCGCGAACGCTCCTTGGCTGGAGCGCCGACGACTGCAGAGCGCCATCTGCTTCTGGCCACTGGAACTGCAGCGGAGTCTTCCGATTGCCTGAGCGGGGGAAGCGAATCCTTAGAGGGCGACTACTAAATTCCAGATTAATTTAGAATTATTAAGATTTAGAATTCTTAAATTTAGATTCTGAAATGTAAATTTATTAGAATTCTAAAATTTAGAATTATTAGAATTCTAAATTACAGACGTTGAGTGAGTCCCTATTTCCTCAGAAAAAAAGCATGCTTTGTAACACCTGCTGTTCACTTGACATATTAGAGTTTCTTATGAAAAACAAATGATCCACAGGTAACTACGAGATACAAAACATCATAATATGAAAGATTTATGTACTTTTAAGACAATGTCAGCGCCTCTGTTATGAACTTTTTTCCCCAGAGTTTATGGATCAGCTGCATAAATTTAAATTAACTGTTGTCTTGGTGTATAATGAACTCGTGTATTCTAGAAACAAACAAATTTTTGATAAAATCAGTATTTTACAAAAAGAACAAGATTTCACTTAACCCAACAGTTTTAATTTTAAAAGTACATTTTAATCGTGAATGAAAAATTAAGTTACAGTTCTCTGGAAAATATTTTAAAACAGAGAATGCTCTTGCTGTCTTCACTTTTCGGTGGGTTAGAGGTTACATTATATATTTCAACTAATAATATATACTACCGTTTTGGGTCAACCTAAGCACTCCTCCAGTGGGTTTATTGTGCATATGTAACCAGTTAGAAATAATTCAGGGGGAGGGCAAAAGGGGTAATTAGGCTCACATGTGAGGTGATGCACTATAATTAGTCCTTGTGTGGTGAACATGATGTAATCTACACAGAATTCAAAATATATTACCATGTACTTCTGAAAGCTATGTAATGTTATAATCCAATGTTACTGCAATAAAACAAAGAAATAAAAAGAACCCCAAAAACATCCATGCTAAATATGTATTTTATATCATTAAAAAAAGAAATAATTGAAAGAAGAGGAATAAAATTTTTACGAGAAGGATTTTTTAAAGAGTGAGAATACAGGTTGATGCAGTTAATATGAAATCCATTTATAAAGAGACACTCTGTGCATGGCAACTCACCGTGCTGTTCCTGTTAGATATCTACAGAAGCTTTTAAAATATTCATTAGCTACCATAAGGAAAATCACCTGTAGTCTGACGAAAATCTTTCCAGAGGTTCAGATAGAAAAAAAATTACGTCATCACTGCTTCAAAATCATACTACTTTGAATTTATATAGCATTGTGGTATCCCAAAACACTTAATAAATCACTCATTTAAAGAGGAAGGGTCATCTCTGACAGAACAGCCGCCTTTACACGAGAGACCCTGTAACCTGTATCTTTTGTATTTTTCAGTTATTCTGTCTATAATTGATTAAACTTCTGGGACATCATTTGTTGTTGTTGTAGTTAAAAATGTGTTTGTTAGTTCAGGAAAATATGTAGCTACCTGATGCCAGGATTCAGTGCGTATGGGGAGAAGCAAGCCTCTCAGAAGCCGAAACGCAGTCAGGGCGAGGTGAGCCTGACGAGAGGCAAGGTACGCCGCCTTCAGTGCAGCCACGTCCACGGAGCCCTCAGGAACAGGATCCACGCCTCCTGCCCAGCCACACACTGCTCTGAAGAGGATTCAACACTCGGTCAGTTAGTCTTAAATTATCACCTTTATTCAGGTGCCAACCCTTCCAAATCATATCGTATTGTTAGTTTCCATAGAAACCATATTTCCAATCATCCAATTCTTCTCCCATATATTGCTTAGGGTTCTAATGCAAAGCAAGTATTGCTGAATTAGTTTTGGGTAAAAAAAACTACACATATCAGACAATCAAGAAGTAAATTCGGGGGCAGGGAGCAGGTAGGAAGAAAGTGGTCAAATTGCTGGCTTTCCAGATAAGACAAAACTCTCTCAGTTTTTTGGGGTTTATTTTTTTTTTTGAGGAAGATTAGCCCTGAGCTAACATCTGCTGCCAATCCTCCTCTTTTTGCTGAGGAAGACTGGCCCTGAGCTAACATCTGTGCCTATCTTCCTCTACTTTATATGTGGGACACCTGCCACAACATGGCTTGACAAGCGGTCCACACCCGGGATCCGAACCAGTGAACCCTGGGCTGCCGAAGCAGAGTGTGCAAACTTAATCACTGTGGCACTGGGCTGGCCCCTCTCTCAGTTTTAGTAAGGGACAAAATATGGAATCATCAAGTTTATCAAAATTAAATTAGAATGTTTTGGACATCTGAATGAAATTAGCAAATATAGTTATGTTTTCATTTTCAAATTAGTTTTTGGTACTCAAAGCAAATATTTGAAATGTCAAGGACTAAAACTGTTTGTCAACCAATTTACAAATGTGAACATATATCTTAACTTTGCAAAGAATTATCCAATATATTATTTTTGAAAATATAATTTAATTTGTAAATATTCTTTTTTCCAAAATAGAATTGCTCTCATCTCATGTTTTTTCACAATTCAGGAACCATCTTTCAATATATAACTCTATAAAGATTATTATTTAAAGTTTTTTTCATATAGATAGGAAATTCAAAAATAATACACGAACTATACTATAGTACACCTGAGTAATGAGTGCTCCAAAAGTGTGTTTCTCAGAATCAGTAGAAATATGAAAATTAAAGAAAAAAGTCTTCTATAGGGGATTTGGAAAGAAATTCTAATCTTCATGGAGCGGCTGCAGCAGTTGGCAATAAGACAAGAAGGCTGCATCAACAGGGAAGCGAACGCACGAACACAGGGAACTTCGACCAGTTATCCAGAATTGTTTCTCTTGGGATCATGATGAGTGAGCTTACAACATCTGACCAGAAAGAGTCCTAAAACAAGCAGCGTGTTTTGGGGACTTCTTCCTTTTGCTTTGTATTTTGTAAGTTGGATTATGTTCCTGTTATTGCTGGAAGGAGTTTTTCTCTAATCCTCAATTTCTCCTGGCACAGCAACTTTTTATTAGGAAAAATGTCAATTAATTGGCAATGATATCTTGAAACTAATGGTGTTCCATGATAAACGTGTGAATTTTATAATGATATGACCATTCAAGTCTTTAATTCTATGGAGATGAAAATAGGAAGGAAGAATTGGCTAAAGTGCAGAGTTGAAAGAGGTGCAGTGGCCAACCTGAGCAGCAAGTCACAGCTGACAGAGTGGGTGGGGTGCTGGCACAGGAGGGTGAGATATATCATCTCACATCTTTTTTTGTGTGTGTGAGGAAGATTGGCCCTGAACTAACATCTGTTGACAATCTTCCTCGTTTTGCTTGAGGAAGATTGTTGCTGAGCTAACATCTGTGCCAATCTTCCTCGTTTTTGTATGTGGGATGCCGCCACAGCATGTCTTGATGAGCGGTGCATAGGTCTGTGCCTGGGATCCGAACCTATGAACCCCAGGCCATTAAAGCAGAACACATGAACTTAACCATTACACCACTGGTCTGGCCCCATCTCACATCTTTTGAGACATACGACAGCCCCATAGCTGTGGCATCAGTTAAATGAAAAATAAACCCAAAACATTGAGGTTAATGGAAAAAGTCAAGTCTATCAAGTGAAATTTAATTCTCCCTTGGTTTATCTTCCCCCTGCATCTATTGGAATGTTCAGTGGTTCCAGAATATTAGGCTGACCTAACAGTGACAAAAAGATTGATCAAATTCCTACATCTTCTCTATGATATTTTTGATCCATTCCTCTACCATTTTAAAACTATTTAGAGTCCATATTTTCTCCTGTTATAAATTTATACAACAGATGGAGTTTTCTGTTAATTATTGGATTAGACATAAATTATTCAAAATTAATATATATACTAACGTACACTATTAAAGAATGAGACGGCTTACAGTTCTTTGTGTGCCACAGTATAAACTGAAGATAGCATAGTGAACATTTTTCTTCTTTTTGGCGGTCCCAACAGGAATTCTTTTTCCATGTTTGGGGAATTCCCACCGCATGAGACTGAACCCTCCTCCCACTATAAAAGCTGAAAATATGAGATACTGTCTTTCCCAACAAAGTGTACAGTCGGGAGGCAGCAGAGTTTTCACCAGACCGTTTCCGTGGTATGATTTAGTCGCTTGTATGGCCTTGAAGAACCTGCGTGAGTTACCCAGGATCTGCTTAAGAAAATCGTTTTCTGCTTAAATCAAGCAGAGTTAGTTTCGTTCGCTGAATGACAGAGCGAATGAAGAGGTCTGGTTGCAGACCACAATCCCTCGTGGGGAAGGAGGGCCTGGATGGAACTGACAGCAGTGAAAATCCAGCTTATCTTAATTGATAGAACTTCGGGCACTCACAGTATCAAGTTATTTACTAGGTTGCTTGAGATGAAATACCCCTTGAAGATGAGGCTTTGAGGAATTAAGTGGCCAATCCCCTGGAGCACTATGAAGGGCTTGAAGCATTAAAGGACTATCAGGAGGGAGGGTTATTTGTAATAGCACCATAAAGTTTATACGTAAAGAGAATGACAAGGTCAAAGCAGATGGCCAAGGATAGCTCTGCTCCACATTTATGGAGCAAATTTATGCATTTGCCTGGATTTGTTCCCGGGCCATACATTTTCCTCAAGGAAATTCACAGCGGATGGTGACTAACAGAGCACTAATATCAACTAAAGTCAACTCCTTTCACAGAATGTTTGACTTGAATTTTACATTATTTTCCCGTATATTGGAAAGAGGCAAACACCGTTAAACGATAACTAAATCCAACATAGACGAAGAAGTAAGAAAACATCGAACTCTTGAATGTGTTCAAATATCCAGGTCCAGATAAGCACATTGTGTCATCAGTTAGGCAGGTTAAGCCATAAGGCAGGTTTCAGTCCTTGAAAATGCAGGGTGGGTAAAGATAGGAACGAGTGAGTAGAAACCTAAACACAAGTAGACAGGATCTGAAGACTGGAGGAAGCCAACCAGACTGCTAAGAGTTGCCCCAGTGAGAGGAGCATGTGTTCAAAGTAGGCTCGAGCAACACTCGAGCAAGCATTGATAGCAGACAATTTAATTTCAAATGCAAGGTTAAGTAGTGAGGGAACCTAGTTAGCCATCCAATTCAGAAGTTCGCAGAATCCACTCGTTGACATTCCCTAGGGAAGGAGGACTTACCGGTGATTAACTGAGTCAATGAAGCCTCAACCACTGGCTTGGGTTCAAGTTCACGTCTCCAGGGGCTGTATTAATTAAGACAACACGAGAACTAAGGCTTAATATGAAGGTAGGAACCCAGCCTGATAATCCAGACCTAGACAGAAGCTGAGAGGGGAATAGAGGATTTGCTCCTCCCACAGGTGACTGACTGCACAGCGGTCTCCATCTGAGCGGCACAGGAGCTAAGGCAGCACAATCGGATTCCCAATACAGGAAACAAAGCTGTTTCCCAGATTCCCTGTCTCGACTGTAAAAACCGACTTCAGGACGTAGATTGATACTGATTTTAAAAATTGTGTGGCATCAAGATGACTGAAGAAAACAAGGATTGAAAAACGACCTCAGAGATAAATCGTGGAGATTTTGTCACCATATTTTAGAGACCACAGGAAAGGGAGTGCTGCAGAAGAACAGAGATGAGGAAACATAGCCTCACTTTTCAAAAAAGAAAAAGAGGTGAATCGTTTGAACATTTTAAAAGTCGATTAAAAAATACAGGCATCAAGAGAATGGAAAGACAAGCCAGAGATTGGGAGAAAATATTTGTAAAAGACACATCTGATAAAGAACTGTTATTCAAAATATACAGGTAATTCTTAAAACTCAGCAATACGAAAACAAACAACCCAGTTAAAAAACAGGCCCAAGTCCTTAACAGACTCCTCACCAAAGAAGATAGACAGATGGCAAAAAGCGTATGAAAATATGGTTCACATCATATGTCATCAGGGAAATGCAAATGAAAACAACCATGAGATGGGGCTGACCCAGCGGCGTAGTGGTTGAGTTCGCACACTCTGCTTCAGCGGCCCAGGGTTCACAGGTTCAGATCCTAGGCATGGACCTATGCACCACTCATCAAGCCATGCAGTGGCAACATCCCAAATATAAAAAATAGAGGAATATTAGCAACAGGTGTTAGCTCAAGGCCCATCTTCCTTACCAAAAATAAAATAAAATAAAAATAAGACAACCATGAGATACCACTATACACCTATTAGAATGACTAAAATCCAGAACGTGGTGAGGATGTGGGACACCAGAAACTCTCATTCATTGCTGGTGGGAGTGCAAAATGGTGCCGCTGCTTTGGAAGACAGTTTGGCAGCATCTCACAAAACTAAACGTACTCTTACCATCCAATCCAGCAATTGTATGCCTTGGGATTTACCCAAAGGAATTGAAAACTTTTGTCCACACGAAAACTTGCTTTATTCATAATTTTCAAAACTTGGAAGCAACCAAGACGTCCTTCAGAAGGTGAATGGATAAACTGTGATACATCTAGACAATGGAATATTACCCAGCACTAAAAGGGAAAGAGTTATCAAGCTGTGAAAAGACAAGAAAGAAACTTAAGTGCACGTTAGTAAGTGAAAGAAGCCAATCTGAAAAGGCTGTATGATTCCAACGACCTGACATTCTGGAAAAGGTAAACCTTTGGAGATAGTAAAAAGATGAGAAGTTGAGGCGGGGAAGGGATGAATAGGTGGCACACAGAGGGTTTTTTGGGCAGTGGACATCCTGTGTATGATACATAATGATGCATGCATGTCACATCATAGAATGGACAACACCAAGAGTGAACTCTAGTATGAACTATGGACTTTGCATGATAACGATGTGTCGATATACGTTCATCACTTATAACGCATATAGCACTCTGTTGGGGGATGTTGATAATAGAGGAGACCATTCATGTGTGAGGACAGGGGGTTATATGGGAAATCTCTGTACCTTTCCCTCAATTTTGCTGTGAACCTAAAATTGCTCCCAAAAAAAGTCTTAATCAAAACTTTTTTAGGGGCCTGCTCGGTGGCGCAGCAGTTAAGCTGACATGTTCTGCTTCAGCAGCCTGGGGTTCACTGGTTTGGATCCCGGGTGTGGACATGGCATTGCGTGGCAAGCCATGCGGCTTATAAAGTAAAGGAAGATGGACATGGATGTTAGCTCAGGGCCAGTCTTCTCAGAAAAAAGAGGAGGATTGGCAGATGTTAGCTCAGGGCTAATCTTCCTTGGAAAATGAAACAACTTTTAAAAAATAAATCTTGAAAAAAATACAGGTATACTTTGCTTCCTGGAAGAGAAAGTCCATTTGGATCATTAAGTAGAGTAATCATGAACTTTGGGAAAATAATGTAGTACATACTAAATGAATTGATGAGTCACTTAGGTAAGATATGCCAAGATAATAGCATTTCCTTTTTTAAAAAATATCATTTCTAGACTGGTGGTAGATAAAGTAAAAACCAAATGTGTTGTGTACCTTGAATTGAGGCAAAGCATTTGATTCAAACCTTTCTTGATAGTCCCATGGAAAAGACGGTGAAACAGTACTTGAGTAATAGTGTAGATATTTACAGTATAAATTGCCTGGAAAGATGTTACACATTGGATATGAAGTTAAAATTTATTTTTTTCTGACTATGAAATATCCTCAAATATTAAGGATATTAATTATTTTTTACAGAAATGTAACCTCGGCCAGGAAGCCTAAGATGGAGTTAATGCAAAGAATTTAAAAGTACGTATAATCATCAAATAACTTCAGATTTTCCCATTTCATCATAATTTTCACGTCTTCCACAGTTACCTCAGTTAAGCGGGCTTTGATGGAGAGAATCAGATAGAACTGAGATTTTTATCTTGTGTTGGCTGCATTTCCGGGCACGCTTGCATTCTCTTTGTTAGGTGTGTTATAATGGATAACTCTTTTTCCAACATCCCGAAATTTCTCCTCTGAAAACAGGACCACCTGGAGAACATTCTGCTTTCTCTTCCCATGAGTTCTGATAAGAATGGACTTTGATGGCACTTTCTCTGCTCCTGTGGGTGGCTTTTGTGACCCGGTTTCTCCTCTTGCTTTGATATGTGGACGTTCATCCTGAGCAGTACACTGGGAATGCAGAATCTTTGATAAATGGGGCATTCTGAAGCTTTTACTGGGCTAACGATGGTTCATGAAGACAGGTAGAAATCACAAATGCTGAATGGAACTCCCAAAGTTCCCCGCTAGTCTTTCCGATCAGAGCCCACCTGCTCGTCAGGAACGTGGGTGGGATCCTGAACTGGCCAGAGCTGCCTCATAGTCAGGGATCTCGTCCAGAGACTCCGTTTAGGTGCTGGGCTGTGCCTGCTGGGGGCATCGTGAGGCCATTCAGTTTCACAGGTCTCTGTGAGACGCGCTGATCCATGCTTTCTGCAACCCTAGGCTCCCAGGATGGATACAGCTTTTAAAGTGCAGCTCTCCTCTTAGGTGTCTGTTTTTCTGTTGGCCACATCTGACTATTTTTCTGCCCATTCATTTGTTCCTCTTGGGTCCAAGCCCCTAAAAGGTAGGCCTTCCCCAAGGAACTGTCTTTGTCTCCTTTTTACTACTGACCAACCCTCTGCTTGGATGACCTTATCTGGTCTCCTGTCTCCTACCGTCTCCTCTATGGGAATGAACCCCAGCTCCCATTTCTAGCCCTGTCCTCTTTCCTAATCTCCAAATTTACAGTTTGAATTGCCTGAGGAGCTTGACAGAGCATCCAGCTTAACATTTTCAAAAGTTAGTCTTTACTCCCATACTCTCACTTCTCTGAAATAAAAGAGAGATCTGGCTTTTCCAATTTTTGAAAAAAAAAATTTTTAATGACATCACTAATACTCTATTCGCATTGATTAAACATGAAAGCTCAAGTTTTTGTTGTACTCCCTTGTCATAGACTATGTTGCCTCCCATAATCTGTTTAACTTTTAAAATGACACATACGTCTGCCCCTCTTGCTCATTCTAAAGCTGCTCGCTAGTTCAGGCCCATTTTGCTTAGGCTATTGCAGTCGTTTTCCACGGGAACCACCACCTCCACGGCTGGCTAAATTCTGTTTCAACGTTGGTTTTTAAAGTGCACGGATAATCATGTTAATTTCCTACTTATTATCCCGAATGCCTCCCCATAGTTTACAAACTCACTATAAAATCCTTTCAGACAACTGGACAGCGCCCCCTCCTCCTAACTTTGACTTCATCTTCCACCATATGTAAGAGGCGAGTGAGGGAGGACTCTGTACCACTGACATCGGAATCCCTGTGGGACTGTTAAAATTTGTGTTTCTGGGACATGTCTGCACAATGAAGCCAAACGCCTAAGAGTAGAGGTGTGGAATTTTCAGGTTAAAAATGTTCCTGTCTACTCTAAAGTTTTAGAAGCATCATCAAATTCAGATTAAAGAAACTCCTTGTCGATGGCTAACTATGCACTGTGCATTCCTGCCTCTTTTCCTTTGTTCATATTCTGCCCTCTTTCTAGAATGCCCTCTTCCTTCGAATCTCTACCTAATTAAATTCTGTCCATTCTTTGAGAAGAGCACAGGCTCACTGTGGGTGAGCGGTCAGCAGATACACCGAGTGTGTGAGAAGTGCACAGGCTCACGGCAGGTGAGCAGCTCAGCAGGTACACCTAGTGTGTGAGAAGTGCACAGGCTCACGGCGGGTGAGCAGGTCAGCACGTATATTTATTGTAGGTCCAGAAACATGTCTTTCTTTCTTGGCAAGTTCCTCAACTTCTTTATGTCATAATTTCTTTAACATCTAAGAGATCATTTTGGAGCAAGTGATTCCTAAAGTAGTATTTATCTCCTAAATTATTATTCTTATTTTTATTTCTCTTTTCATGCCTATCACAATCTGCCTAATGTTGTTATTTCTATACTTGTCTTTTCACCTTTCAGCTCTAAGGATCTTAGGAGTACAAACTCCACACTTCTTTGCAACATACTTGCCACACAGGTGTGTTTCAATCAATAACTGATTCATTGAATTCATTTAAAGAGGTAAACAGATGTGTAACTTTTCCTGTACTTTGTATCCTGGCTTTTCCTGCCCTGACTATAATAATTGAGGCATATGTACTTCATTTATTTTAATAAATCTGAGATTCCTTCAAAAAATTAAATTTTTTAATATTTGTCAATTAAGTACTACAGTTTTTTGGCATTTTTGTTGTATTAACATAAAAGAATGTGAAGTGTGAGACGTGAAAATCAATAACCCATCGGAAGAAGGGACATTTTTAAGTTCCCTGCAGGAGCACATTGATCATTCAGTGTCCTTAGTAGCTCCTCCAGATGCTTAATAGGCCAACTCCAGGGCAATGTTATCAAAGAAAAAGCTTTATTTGAGAGAAGTGTAACCTGTGAGTTAATTACACTGAGCTCTGAAAAGCAAAAATGCCAAAAGAGATTACATTTTATTCTTAAGTATTTTAAGAAATGTGTCTGAAATTTCGCCTGCAGATTAGGAGGCTGTCAAGAGATTTGCCTACTTCAGGATACTGCAGATATAGGCTCCGAAGATGAGTAAACATTTCCGCTGGAGTAATTCAAGAGAGAATTAAATAAATAAGCTGTAGCAGGAAGAATGATGGTTAGATACCAGGAGGAACTTGATAGCACTATGAAGTCTAATTTATAAAGTCTTAGAAATAATATTAGGAAAAGGAAGTAGGTAGGCTCTTCCTAGAAGATGAAAAGATTGCTATCTTTTTAGTTTGGTTTATGCAAAGGGGTCAAAAGCACATCCCACCAATGCCATGTGTCCAGATATAATGAGGGCTTTTTAGGGGAACTGGCAGATAAAGAAGTAGTTGAGAGCACACAGACCACTGCGCTCTCAGGATCCCACGGCTTAGGCCAGACATTGTTTGCTTGTACCATGCCTAACTGTCCAGACGAGACTCCTCCTCAATTGTCTATACCTTATAGGATAGAAGGTCAGGGGACATCTATAGGACCATGTAACAGTGGAAGCTCCTGTTGAAGCCGGCGGCCCTCTTAGCTAGGAGTGCCTCTGAACCCAGTGGCCGGGATCAGCTTCTTCTTCAGCTGTCTGCCTCTGGCTGCAGAACCCGCTGTGTGGTAAGCCACTGCAGGGGGAGGAAAAAACCCTCTAGGACTAGTCAGTTTGTCTCTCATCAGTGAGGGCCCTGGCTCTTGGGGATTCATTAAATCTACACACGTCTGTCAGCTCCATTGGCTCCAGGTCGTGGCGTTTTCCACGGTGTCCTTGGGAGTATGGCGTTCTGCAGCATTCTGGGAGGAAGGCATCATTTCAGATCCTGTGACAGACATCCAGCGCCAGCCCAAATGTAGTCCACTACACTCACCTCTCTCACTGATTAAAACCAGAAACTCTGGACAAAATGTAAAAAGAAACTACGTGAATAGCAAGCAGATTGAGGAAAAAAGTCAAAATTTGAAGAATGGCTGTACAGCGGAGGTAAGTTTCCTGGTTTTCTTCTTTATCTTTTGTTTTTTTTTTTTAAGCTCCTTTAGCTCCTAGTTTTGATTCAGGGGTGGGCAGAGTCAGGTGGAAGCAAAACTAAAAACTCCAACAGAAACCACCTTTCTACCCCGAGGGACAGAAAAGTGGGTCCCTGTGAGGCAGAGTATGGGGAAAATCCCTATTTTTTTCTCTCGTTTTTTTTCTCCAGCCCTCCTGAGACCAGCACCAGCTGTAGAACTGAATTCCCATGACTGTGGAATCTGTGATAATGAAGAACTTCGCATCGCCATGAAGGGACATGGGTGTGCTGATGGCAGGCACCTAACACCCTGAGAATTTGGGCGGAGGAACTAGGAAAATGGCAAAAGGCCACCTGCTGTGTAAAGAACAGAGGGTGGAAACCCGGTTACTTTTTCTCTCTCTGTTTTCTTGAAACTTCACAATGAGGGGACACTCAACACAGAACCGTACAACAGCATGGGGACTAAAACTCTGAGAGAACACAATTTTTTGGCTGGAGGAGCCAGGGGTGTCTGGGAGCCAGAGAATGTGGGACCCATTCCAGAGAGTAGAGAGCTAACCTGACATCATTTGCAGGCTCTGTCCCAAACTGAGCCACACAGACCATAGCCAAGGCAAAAGAGCAAAGGCTTTGAGAACTAAATTGTGAAACAAACCACCATCTGTGTCCCTGACTAACCTCTGAGGGGCTCACACGTGGGCAGACACAAAGAGCACAGCCCAAACCCTGCAACTGAGCCAGCATTGTTCAGGACGACAGGCAGCTTCCTGGGTGCAATCTGAAACCTTACATGGAGGGTGAGGAGAGACTGGAGAAAGAGCAGACCCACCCGAATGGGCAGGCCGCAGGTGTAATAAGCAGGAAACTTCCTCAGAGGCTTGTCTTGGGTGCCACAAGACGAGCAGGTCTCCACCCTCGCCAGCCAAATCTTAAAAGTTTACATCGAGGCCTACACAGGGTTCCCTCACATATTCAGTCCAGATGGTCTCAACACCTAACTCTCTGAACGCCGGGTCCTTGAAGCAGCTCCTACTGTGGGAACAGTGGGCAGAATGGACATTCCATGGACAGGGGAGCGGGGAGGAGCTTCAGATTGCCCAGGTCCAGCTGGAGGGTGTGACTGGTGGTCGTGGTCATGGTCACGACCTCTCAATGATCTCCTCCAATAATACAGAAGACGAGTCAGAACTTTGATCGCCCGTGAAAACAAACAAAAATCAACACTCTCCAGAGAATTCTAACAGGATCCAAAGTTCCCCAACACATGTTCAAAAGATCAAGGATAAAATGCAAAACTATGTGACATATCAAAAATGTGATGAATTTTGAAGGGAAAAGACAGTCAGGTGGAAACTCCACGGTGATCCAAGTGCAGACTGGAACAATTATAACCATCCTCACTGAGGTCAAGTGGACGCTCGAGGTGAATGGAAAGCTGCAAGTTAGAATCTGGGATAATTTGGTGGGTGTTCCCTGTTTTAGCAAGATACATATTTTGGGTAGTTGTCATGTTCTGCACATGTCCACTGAGTCTAGTGTGTTAACTGCATTCTTTAAACCTTCTGGACCCTGACGGATTTTTTTGCCTGCATTGCATATCAATTTCTTAGAGAGAGTCCATGATTTTTGATACTGTGTATATCTCCTTGTGATTCTGCCAATGTTTGACTTATAAATTTTAAACTCTGTTATGGAGTGTATGCAAATTTAATATTTGATGTCATATTTAGAAATTGAACATTTATCATTATGAAGTTACTCTCTTTGTCCCTAGTAAATATTTTGGAATTAAAGTCTATCTTTTATATTAATATACAATACTAATCATATTAAATATATATTAGTGTATATTATGCATATTAAATATATAATATAACTAGCTCTCTTATTTAGAATCTGCCTGTTGAAAGTTTTTTCCTCCATTTTTCACTTTACACCTATCTGTGTCTTTACATATATATAGTAAAGACCATATAACTAGAATTTTTAAAACATTTGTCTTCTACTGAAGCATGTGGCCCATGTACATATAATGTAAATACTGGTCCAGTTGAGCTTTAATCTTCCACCTTATTTTCTGCTTTTTTTTGTGGCCTGGTCCATGTTTCTTTTCTCTTGTTCTTTTTGAATTGATTATTTTTAGCATTTTACTTTTTCATTACTAGTTTGAAAACTATATACTCTGTCTTTTCTTTTTAAGGTTACCCTAGAAATTACAAAATGAATTACTTCTCAAAGTTTAACGTTAATATTTTTATTCTCTTTGCAAAAATATCAAGATCTGACAATACTTTAATTACATTTATCAGATATTTGAGCCTTCCTCTAACATAACTGATACTGTTATGTGTTCACATAGTCACATGTACTACTCCAGTAGACAATTTGTATTTTTTAAAAACTATTTCATAATTATGAACTATATCATACATAGATAAGTATATGTCACATATAAGTACATTTAGAAAGTGATAATAAAATGAACACGCAAACATCACTGAGCCTATGAAATAAAGCTTTGAAAGTCTGTTGAAGCTTCCTGTGCATCACCCCTCACAACAGCCTCTGTTTTCCACAACAGAGGAAACCACCATTTTTACGTTTATTGTGCCTTTGCTTTCTTGGTAGCTTCATCACATTTGTATCCCTAAACAATACATTGCATAATTTTGCCCATTTCAATGTATTATGTTAATAGAATTATACTGTATGCATTCTCTGGTAACTTGCTTTTTTGCTCAACATTAATTTCTGAGATCTTTTCAAAGTGATGTGTGATGGTAGTTTATTTCCATCCCTGCATGTATTATTTCATCATAGAAATGCTCTATCTATGTGAGGGGAGAAACACTGAAGCTGTTTCCATCATTTTTGTTATTATTAAAAATTTCTGCTAAAACATCCTTGTGCGTGCCTTCTGGTGAACACGTGCAGGGATTTCTCTCAGGTACAAATCTAAAAGTTAAAATCCTGGGTCGTATGATATGTGCAAGTTCAACTTCGCACAATAATGCCATATTATTTCCCAGGATGGTCGTATTTCCCAAGACACCTCAAGAAGAGTTTTTGTTGCTTTACATCCTTCCCAACATTTCAGATTTTCAGCCTTTAAGATATTTTCCCACCCAGTAGATGTGAATAGTTTCTCAATTCTTGGTTTAATTTGTATTTCCCTGATTACTAAAGAGTTGGAGCATCCTGTCATCGATTATTACCCACATATACTATGTGGGTCTTTATACATTAAGATCAAAAATAGGCAAGTTAATGAATGGTGATAGAGGCCAGAATAATAATTACCATGTGATAAGGGGATGGGTAGTTGTTGATTGGTTGAGGCCATAAGGAAGCTTTTTCAGGTACCACGTGTTCTACAGCTTAATCTGGGTGGTGGTCACAAGGGGTACACTTAAGCAAAAATTCATCAACACATAAACTTAAAATTTGTGCACTGTGCTGTGTATGTCATACAGCAATAAAAAAGGAATAACTCTCAATGAAAGGGGGAAATGTAAATATAATTACAGAATTTCTAAAACAATAATAATGAAAACATTACATAAAAGAATCTTTGGTGTACAATTAAAATAGCAACTTGAGGCAAAAAATTATAATCTTAAAAACATATCATATAAAAATGAGTAATAAAGATGAAAGCAGAAATTAATGAAATGAAAAACAATGAAACTAATAAATAAATCAAAATATAAGTTCCTTAAAAATCAGAAAAATAGACAACATCAGGAACACAAAATAAAAATTACTAGGGGAGAGCCAGCCCTGGTGCCCTTGTGATTAAGTTTGGCATGCTCCACTTTGTGGGCCCAGGTTTGGTTCCCAGGCACAGACCTACACCACTTGTCTGTCAGTAGCCATGTTGTGGTGGCAGCTCACATACAAAAAGAGCTAACCAGATGTTAGCTCAGAATCTTCTGCAGCACAAAAAAAACAAAAAAAAATTACTAGGGGAAAACAACCACTGAAAGAGAGGAATTTAAAAAAAAGATGAGACTACTTTGCACAAACTTTTGCAAATAATTTTTAAAACACGAATTAAATGTGTAATTTTCTAGGAAAATGCAATTGGCCAGAATTGACAGCAGTTGATATAAAAAACTTTAACACACTACTCTCCATGGCATAGAAGAGTTGTTTATCAGTCTCCACTAAAGATAGACATATGTGTACCTTAAGATCAAGTTCTTGTAAAAGAACTATGTGCTAAGAAGACAAAAAACAACAAGTGTTGGAGAGGATGCACAGAAAAGGGAATCTCATCCTCTGCTGGTGGGAATGCAAACTGGTGTAGCCACTATGGAAAACAGTATGGAGATTTCTCAAAAAATTAAGAACAGAACTACCATACTATCCAGCTATTCCACTACTGGGTATTTAGCCAAAGAAGATAAAATCAATAATTCATGAAGATGTACGCACCTCTATGTTCGCTGCAGCATTATTCACAATAGCCAAGATGCGGAAGCAACCCAAGTGTCCATCAATGGATGAATGGATAAAGAAGATGTGGTATATATACACAATGGAACACTACTCAGCCACAAAAAAAGATAAAATTGTGCCATTGTGACAATATGGGTAGGTCTTGAGGGTATTATGCTGAGCAAAATGAGTCAGGCTGAGAAAGACAAATACTGTATGATTTCACTCATATGTGGAAGATAAACAGATACATAGATAAGGAGAACAGATTAGTGCTTACCAGAGGAGAAGCAAGTGGTAGGAGAGTGAAAGGGGTAAAGGGGCACATATATATAGTAACCGATAAAAACCAGACTGCTGGTTGTAAACACGATGCAGTCTACACAGACACTGAAATCTAGAGATGTACACCTGAAATTGACACAGTGTTATAAGCCAATTTGACCTCAAAAAAAATTTAAAAAAAAAAAAGAAAACTCTGAAAGACAAAAAAAAACCTATCTGCCAAAAATGTTTAGAAGTTTTTCATAAGGGAATTCTACAAAATCTTTGAAATCAATAATTGAGTGATATATTATTTCAGAACCTAGAAAAAAATGGAGAAAACTTACAAATTATTTTTATGAAGCAGGTATAAAATTAACAAATAGCCTTGGGCCAGCCCTGGTGGTGTAGTGGTTAAGTCTGGTGCACTCCGCTTCGGTGGCCCAGGTTCGGTTCCTGGGCACAGACCTACACCACTCATTGATGGCCATGCTGTGGCAGCGACCCACATACAAAATAGAGGAAGACTGGCACAGATGTTAGTGCAGGGTGAATCTCCTCAGCAAAAACCAAACAAACAAACAAAAAATAGCCTTGAAGTGTACACATGATAACCAGTTAGTTATATAATGTGAGAAAACACCCTATTTATAATAAAAAAAAAAAGATAAAAATATTTAGAAGCCAACAAGAACTATGCAAAACCTTATATAAGTAAAACTTTAAACATTCCTAAAATATATAATAGTAGACTTGAAACTTGAACACATAGAAACATGATATGTCTATATCATTACTAACAAGTTTTATTTTCTGAAGTCAAATTTAAGTCATAAATATTAAAATTTATATAGAATACAAAACTTGCAAGAATATTGAATGATCCTGCAAAAGGAGGTCAACAGGGCTGGATTAGTTGGCCAGAACTGCCGTAATGAGCTACCACACATTGGGCAGCTTAAACAACCGAGATTTCTTGTCTCTCAATTCTGGAGGCTGGAGGCCCAAAGTCGAGGTGTCAGCAGGGTGGGTTCTTCCTGAGGCTGTGAGGGAAGGCTCTGCTCCAGGCCTCTCTCCCTGCCCTGCAGATGGCTGGCTTCTCCCCATGTCTCTTCACATCATCTTCCCTCTATGCATGTCTCCGCAGCCAGATTTCCCATTACTAAGGACACCAGTCATAATGGGTTAGGACCTTCAATAATGACTTCATTTTAACTTGATACCTCTGTAAAGACCCCATCCCCAAATAAGGTCACATTCTAAGGTCCTGGGCATTAGGACTTCAACATGTAAATTTTAGGGAGACACAATTCAATCGATAACATGTGGAACTACCATTGCTGCTACCACTGTATGTTATTAAAATATATCACTGTGATACTGATATGAATAGACAGACCTATGTAACAGAATAGCAAGACCAGAAATAGACCCAAGGGCATAAGAAAATTTACCGTATGATAAAAGGTGGCATCTCAAATCACAAAGGAAGAAATGGTCTTTTTATTTAAATGACATTGGAACAACTGATGACCATTTGGAAAAAGATGAAACTGGACTTATATCTCACACCATGTACTAGCATAAACTACAAAAGGATCTGAGATAGAAATGAAAAAACCAAAACCATACAAATACTAGAGGAAAACATGGGTGAATTCTTCATAACCAGGGTCTGCAGAAAGTCTTTCTAATTGTGAATTTCAAAAAAAAATGACTGATTAATTCACTTACATAAAATTTTGTAAAATTTACTTGGCAAAAAAGCACAATAAGCAAGGTCAAAAGACGAATAACAGACAGGGAGAAAATTATTACACATATGTTATAATTTGGCTAATTTCCTAAAGATATAAAGAGTTTTTAAAAATCAGTGAGTATTAACTAAATTTATTGTAATAATCACTTCACAATGTATACATATATCAAATCATTATGTGGTACACCTAGAATTAATACGTTATATATCAATTATATCTCAATTTACAAAAGTCTATGGGGGAAAAAGTCCAAAACCAATAGAAAATGAGCACCAGAAAAACCTCAGAAAAAAATAGCAATGTCTCTAAACATAAAAAGAAGGCTTATCCCCAGTCATGCTAAGAGATGTTAATGAAAATTTTATTGATGTATTTCTTACATAGTAGATTGGCAAACATTCAAAAGCTTGACCTCTCATTCTGTTGATGAAGCACTCATTCATTGCTGGTGGGAGTGCAAAATGGTACATTCCCTCTGTAGAGAATTTGTTATTATTTAAGGAAAAATGGATGTGGATTTATTTTTTTGATTTAAAAAATCCCACTTTTGGAATTTACTGTGAAGATTAATTAACTCCTACAAATGTATAACAACTTATGTTCAGGGTTATTCATCACAGCATTGTTTGTGTATGAATGAATAGTATTGCCACTAACTTGTTGAGAATGAGGAGCAGACTTCTTAGAGAAGATGGTAGGCTCAGCCTAGAATATGCAATCTTGAGATGCTCCAAATAGCATGAATATCCACAGTGTATGTCTAGAAGGCCATGCAGACTCTTGAGGAGATTGGCATTAGCTGCCACAGTGGTTGGTGCCCTGCACTGAACTTCAGAGTGTGACAAATATGGCTGCTGTTTCACCTCTGCCTTCCAAATCTTATGCAAAATGTCTTCTGTGTCCGACACTAACCTGGAACTATAAAGGTTAGAGGATTCTAGAAATGTACTTCCAGTCTAACAAAGTCAACACACATAAGACCACAGGTGGCAAACTGAGCCTTCGAAGGTTATAGTTATTTATGCACGGGCCCACTGCAAGTAGGCTGTATGCTGCTCAATTTTAAAGCTGATGTTCTTTCTGGTATATTACACTCAAATTTTTACCCAGGACTGGCTATCCATAGGTCAGGGGAAAAAAGACCTGTAAACAGAGGCTCTTTCTTTGTGGACAACCACGCATGCACATACCAGAGTGCATGTATTACTGGTGGTCCCATGCCACTTGTGTAGATAGACACTTAGTAAAACAGATGAGATATGTGGTTGGAAATGCTGCCCGTGAGAATGCTGGGGAGCCAGCTGCTACTCTGACAGGAGGGAAACCCGGTGCCATCTCTGCCCTTTGTTTCTGGAGCCACCATTGAGATATGAGGGTGAGGTGTTGTCTTAGTCCATTCGAGCTGCTATAACAAAATACCACAGACTGAGTGGCTTATAAACAATAAACATTTATTTCTTGAAGTTCTGGAGGCTGGATCTTCAAGGTCAGGATGTTACCATGGTCGGGCGAGGGCCCTGTTCTGGGTTGAAGACTTGTCGTTGAAACCTCACCTGGTAGAAGGGGCTAGAGGGCTCTGTGGGGTCTCTTTCATAAGAGCACTTATCCCACTCTTGAGGGCTCCACCTTCATGACCTAATCAACTCCCAAAGGCACCACCTCCTAACACTATCACACTGGGCATTAGGATTCCAACACACGCATTTTGGGGGGACATGAACCTTCAGACCATTGCAGCTATATAGTGGAATGATCCCCAAATGTTGTTGGCACAGGAAGCCATCCATGGGGCTACCTACTTGTTCTTTAGTGTTTGGATGGGCAGGATTCCCAGGTGACGACAGCATATTCTGTTAATCTGCTTTTATGTGGAGGGACTTGTAACTGTTTCGTAAATGAAGACTTCTGCAAGACAGATGAATGGACAGACAAAATGCTGCTAAAGGGTACAGTCAGGGTCAGCTTCATGGGAATTTGATCACATGGGGCCCACATTCAGAAGGATGCCATACTTGGTTTAATGCTTTACTGTCATGTCTTGAAATTCTTACATAATTGTATTTTTAACTTGTTTGAATTTTGGAAGTGAAGTCCAATGGGGAAATGGAGCATATGCATGAGCAGAGGAGATAAGTGAACAAAACCAAAAAGCCATATATTTTAGTACCATTAATGGCACTTTTTTTCTGCTTTTAGAACAAGAGATCCCTCAGTTTCATTTTTCGCTGGGTCCTGCAAATTCTTCAGCCAGCCCAGAGTACAGTGGTAATAAGAAACCAGCCCCCACCAGATGGAATGAAGCAGGTATGTGAAGTATGTGCTAAATGAGTATCAATAGTTAGGAGTCAGTAGTAAGAAGACCACGCTGTCATGAAGTAGTAAGTGCTTTCTGTTGAGCAAAAATGGGTTTGTTCACAGGATTGAACTACAGAATGTCAAGACCTCTGTGATGTATTCTTAAGGAAAACCTGGATATTTGATGTGGAGCACTGGCCTTTGTGCCATGCTCAGAGGTGGGACAATGGGATAGATGGACACGGCTCCGAAGAAAAGGCAATGATTAGAATGCCTTGGATCTGGAATTTGGAGACTCCCAACCTGTCCTTTCTGGCCCTGGATAAAGCAGGGACATCAGGCAAGTGTGCCTGGAAGAGAGCACACGGCTCAGAAAATAAAACCCAGCAGCTGTGGTGCCCCCAGAAAAGGCAAAACGAGCAGATGGGCACGTGACGAGGGAGGCGGGGCAGTGGGGACTGCGGACAGGCTGTGGCGGGCCGGGACCAGCACGTGTGGGAGTCACAAGCTGGGTAGCATCTCACAAGCAAGTGAGAGAATATCCCCTTTTACAAATAAGTTCAGAAAGAAAAGAGTGAAAGCAGAAGAGACTGGGGGTGGGTGAGGGGTGGGGGTGTCGGGGGGGGGGGGGGAAGAAAAGACCAGATATTTTCACAAAGAGGCAAAAACTGAACAAAGAAATACATCTAAATAAACTGCTCCACAAAATTGGGATACAAGAGAGTTGTGTTTCTTTTATTTTAAAATGAGTTATTAAATCTCCAATGTATCTTTTAGCAAGAAATTTAGTCTCACTCTCCTGAGGCCTTCCCCATCCACCCACACCCCGAACATGCCACAACCCAGGGGCATGCTCATTCTGAGAGGCTTCAGTATTGGGAGTGCTCACCCCGGGATGCCAGGCCCCAGAGTGAGGGCAGCACAGGACTCCACTGCTTGCTCCTGTCATGCAGTGCCGCCCTGGGAGACTGGTTGGGTGTGGCTCCAGTCTTGTCCAATGCCTCAGGGATGCTCTTGCTGGTTCAGAGCTGTGCAAAAGGTCACCCTGGGGCCCTACATTGGGAGCCAGGGTGGCCTCTCCTTTTAATTAACTTTCCCTTGATCATCCCTTTTTCTCCAAAGCCTAACCACTGTGGCAGGGTCAGGAGGCACCTAGTCAGCACAAATCCTCACGTAAAGCTAGGGGACCAATGGAGGAAATGTTATGTCAGAGACCAAATTTTCCCAGGATGACTTGACTTCAAAGGTTTCTTGCCCTTCCTTGGACCCTGAGACCTAAAGGAAACCACTATAGTGATCCACAGAGGTGAGTTTCCCCACGTGACATCTCAGAGAACAGGGTTTGGGGATTGATTTACTTTCCTTCCAGAAGGCCTTGGATTCTCCGCCCCAGTAATCAGCTCCTGCATACCAGGACCTTAGGGGGGACAGATCAGATGATAACAGGTTCCAGTGCACCTTTCCCATGTCCCTCACTAAGGAGTCTACTGTCCCTGCAGTTGTCTAAGTGAGGGAGTCTCAGTGACTCTTCACAGAACAAACATCTGCTTGAGAGGGACTTTCTGGTTTGCCTTTCTGAAGGTGCCAGAGCCGCAGCAGCTTCTCTTATTAACATATGTGTTTATGCGTGTATGTCTAATGTATCTGTCATACCAGGCACCGTATTTCACACAAATGAAATAAACAATACATACTGGTGGTTAAAGACTAGTTCGTGTGTTTGCAGTTTTTTAGAGTGGCTGTTTCATTCATTCAGTTGGTAAGAATTTGTGGATAATGTCCTAGTGTCAACACTGAGGATGTAGATTACAAACATGGTCCCAGGCCCAGAGACTCAAGTGAAGGAATTAATAAGTAAATAGACCATTTTAATACAATATAGCAAGTGCATATGCTAGCTAATGAGTACAGGGCTGTGCAATTATAAAAAGGTTGTATTAATTAGGCCTTCTTTGTTGCTGCAAAGACAGAAGTTCCCTTGGAATGTCTTGAGTCATTATTGAAAGGCTCCATATGGAAATAAGAAAAAGAGAAATCTGGATCATGTGTTCCAGCCTCCTGAGAATCTAGGAAACGTCCGCAAACCAGGCCCCACAGGAAGAACTGGAATCTTTTTTGGTAGGGCTGCATTTCACGGACCTCAGGAACATAGAAGGTCACTCAGGATCCGATCAATACCGCATCAATTCCTCCACTACGTACACCTTTTGATCCTTTACCATACCTCCCACTGCTGATTGAATTTTCACTTATCTCTTTTCTCAGTTATAGCTTGTGTGCCTTTCAACCGTCTCCTGGTTTTTGGTAACTCACGGCTTCAGCCTTGCAAGTTTTACTGCAGGAGATGGCCACTGTGCCCTTTCTGTGTGCCTTTCTCCTCTTGTCTGTTTGCTGACTGGCTGATTCTCTCTCTTTATGATTTCAAAACTTGCTGAGTTATATCCAGTTTATCTCTACTGTCATTGTTGGGTGAAGTTATTCAGCCTGCCCCTCTTATTTCTGTCTGTCCAGTCTACAGAATGGCTGCCCTCCTCCTCCCCAGTACCATCCAGTAGCCATGGAACCAGAATTGTGCCGTGGCCACTCACCTGTTCTAATATTCTCTGCAACAAAGACTAATGGGCAAGTTCACCTTCAAAGGGCCTGTAGGGGGCTGGCCACTTGGCTGAGTGGTTAAGTTCATGCACTCCACTTTGGTAGCCCAGGGTCTCATGCATTGGGATCCTGGGCACAGACCCAGGACCGCTCATCAAGCCATGCTGAGGAGGCGTCCCACATAGCTCAACTAGAAGGACCTACAACTAGAATATACAACCATGTACTGGGGGCCTTTGGGGAGAAGAAGAAGAAAAAAAAGGGCCTGTGGGCATGAGAGGCACATCGAGGCTTCGTTTGCCCAAGACAAAGATCAGTTTCAATAATTATAATAATTCATGAAGTACTTGCACAACATACAAGTTACCAATCACAGAATTCTGTTGGAAATACGGTAGATGTACAAGGGCTGTCAAGGTGCCCTTAGAAGGTGATGCCTAAAAGCTTTGTCTTCTATCTTTTGGGTTCCAAACTCTTGATTGGAAGCCACAGATTTCTATGAGTCCTAGTGTTACAAGTTTTGGTTAATCACAGGTACTCTCCTCTACTGTCTGGTTTTATGTGCATACCACACATTTATAAAAATGCAAATAATTGTTTGCCTTAAGATATTTAAGCATAACTATTATAACAGGCTAAACTGATAGTCATAGTTTTAGTAGTAAATTTATAGGAAACATTTTTGCAATTATTCGTAAAGCAAAATAATTATTGATTGAGAGTTCTCTCAGTCAATTTTTTTTTCATTCTGTGTTTGTATTTTCAAAAAAACTTACAAAACTAACTTGAGCAAATATTGGATCATCTAAATCCTGTGAAGCACCTGAGAACTGAGTACTATCTTGCAGTATCTATTTCCTGTCCCATTTACACCAAGGAAAGGTCAGATGAACACATCGAACTGAATGTATGAAAGTGGTTCATTGGTTGGAACAGAAAAGTGTGATGGTAGAATTGAATGATCCCGTGACATATGATAATATAGACTTACCAAACTCACAATAACCTCTTTGCTTAGTCAATGTTATATTTACATTGTGAACAAGTGATTTTAAGAATCCTATCTGTGTACATTCTACTTTGTAATACTTCATTAGCAGAAAATATGCAATGATAAATTGTTCTATTCCCAATTCCAGCAATAACTGGATTACAAAATCATTTAATGCATACTTCAATAGTGCTGATACATTATTTGCAAGTGAAGAAGAAAATTCATACAATTATCAAGTGACTCCACTTTAATCTGGCACTCAAGGATTGGTCACTAGCAGAGATTTAGTTAAGCATAGTCTGATTATACTTAATTAGCAAGCAAAGATTTGAAGTTATTAATACCATTTTTTTACCACGTACTTATGGGAACAGACATTTTCTAGGCGTGTGTTACGGAAATGAAGATCCAGAAACAGACTAATGTTATAACCAGACGAGCCTGTGTCTTTCCACTGTTAAACTCAGGACCAGCAGATTTTGTTTCAGCAAAACACCATCATGCTTCACATTAAAATAATGTTCTTAACATGGATTTTATTTCTTCTTAAGTTTTGCTTAACTTTTATTTTTCTATTTTAAAGTTGTATAAGGTCTATAAGTTCAAGGCATTCATACATAGTTTTATATTTTTACTTATTTAAATAGCATCATGAAAATGATTTAAGTCAACATTAGAATTCCCCAAGATGTTCCCCCTCTTAAAAGAGATCTATCCTCATATTATTCAAGTTCGAGAAACACTAGCTAGTTGTATAAAAGATGGAGAATTTTATTCACATTTAATTCTGAAGCAGAGACTTACTTCTCAAGAAATGATCAGTCAGAAGGGAGGACCACACCCAGATACTTGTGAGGAGTTTTGAGAGGTGGGAGTAGTGTGCATAAAGATGCAGTCAGGAGATGAGAGAGCTGAAGGAGGGCACGGTTAAGGAGGGAGTGGTGCTTTGCACAAAACATCAACCTGTCAGCTGTAAGCAAAGTTTTCTGGGGATGAGCCAGAGAGAGAGAGATGAGGATTTTTTCTCACCTGCAATGCAGATCCAGGAGACCGAAACTTTTAACTGTTGGGGAGGAGGTCCTCCTTAAGAAAACGAATACAAAATTATGAATACAATGTTAGACTCAAAAGTAAATTTTCATTTAGAATGAGAAAAAAATTAGAAAATTTTAATAGCTCACAAATACCACAAACATCAAAAAATCTCAAAAAACCCAGTCCAGATTTGATTCTGGCTCCATGTTTTCAAAACTTGTATCCCTTCTACCATCCACAAACTTCTGGAGTTGAGCGTTCTGAGATTTTTTTTCCTATCACCATACCTCTGGTCTTGGCTTTTGTGTCACAGTGCTCATTATGTCGTAGGGTATATACCAACACTAACAACCAATTCTCCAGTTGCTCCTGACGTCAACTGGGTGTCTGACAATCCAGTTCAATCCTGACACTATCTCCCTGGGGTTAGTGTCAGATTCCATAAATTAAAGTGCTCAGTCCCACAAGACTCCTCCACTTCAGATGCCAATCTTTATATCAGGTCACCCATATTTCTGGTTGATTGGCAATAAATCTGGGTTTCCTACAACTCCTTCAATAATTTGTTAGATGCCATAATTTGCTAACATGGCTCACAGAACTCAGAAAGTCACTTTACTTATATTTACCAGTTTATTACAAAGTATGTATCTCAGGAACAGCCAAATGGAAGAGATGCATAGGACAATGTCAGGGGGAGGGGAGCCCCTGGGACTTCCACATCTTCTCTGGGCACAGCATCCTCCCAGTACCCCATGTGTTCACCAGTCTGGAAGCTCGTCAAACCATGTTCAAGAGTTTTTACAGAACTTAATCTCCAACGCTACCCACCTCCCTTCTCAGGGGTGGTGAGCAGGACTGAAAGTTCCAACCCTCTAACCACTGAGTCTTTCCCTGGACCAGCCCCACCCTGAGGCTATCCACGGGCCCCACCCTAAGTTATCACATTAGCATCAACTCAGGTGTGATCAAAAGGGGCTCATTATGAGTAACAAAAGACAATTCTATTACCTGGGAAATTCCAAGGGCTTTAGGAGCTCTGTGCCAGAATCAGGGATAAAAACCAAATGTATTTCTTCCTGTACCACAATTGGAATAGTGGGCAATAAGAGTACTCCTGAAGCCATTCCTACACCTGGATGCCTAGCAATAACTTAACTATACACGAGCATAAATATGAGCCACCTAAATACATTCCATTAAACCCAAACTAAAGGGAACCCTAACCCTCTTTACCAGAGCTGGGATGCCTGTGGTCATTCAAAGGACACTCATATGAGGGTGGCTGTGATGGAGAGATAATCTAAACGGAAAGAGACAGTAGTGTCAAAAGATTGAAAGGAAAATACATTACTTTTCAAAAATTTTACAAAAACCTAAGCTCATGTAAACACATTGCTAGGGCCTCATTCAGGGAGCATGGAAAATGCCTGTGCAAGTGGGTCATTGAAGTTTAGGCTTCACTAGCATCCCTGTAAGTCTGCCCCTGCAGACGTGGGAGAGAAAATGAGAGTAAGGTCTAAAGAGGACACTTTAAAGAAGCTGAATTACTCTAATTACCCTTCGGTGATTTCTCCAGAGCCTGAGTAAAGATTTCACTTGCTTCTAATTATATTTTTATGCCTGACTGGTAATTCTTTGAATGTGAGTCCATGAGACTGGATTAAGAGTAGTCCCAGAATCATACAGTTTACAAAATAACCAGATAATAGGTAACAGACCTTTGACTTGGGTAGATGGTAAAGACTGAATGGTTTTCAAAAAAGTTGTGAAAACTTGAATTTGCATATGTTTATCAGAAAACAAATCTGGTCTGAGAAAAAATGAGTTGTAGACATCAGAAATGGGACAATTCCTTATCTTCTACAAAGCTCCACATTCCCTTCAAAATTAACCATATTCTAGAATTGGTCAGATATTCATTGATATAATGGTTTAACAAAGAAAAACTAGTGTGGATTTTTTTGTTTGTTTAAAAGTTACGAAAAAAAATATTTCTTGAGGGTTTTCTATCAAAGCTGCCTTCTATTTTAACATGAGGAATGGCTTCTCTGAATAACAATGATCTCTCAATTCAGAAAGTGTGCATGTGGACACATATTTATGCGTTGATGAGAATAATTTTAAAAATCAAAATTTGGTATCTATTGGCTCTAGGTTGTTTTCTCCAAGGTCTCATATTTGCAGAAATAGCATTGGCTCTTTATTTGATACAATCCTTAAATTGTCTGCTCTGCTAAAGGTGATCTACAATTGATGCTGAAAATGAATAGATATGGAATCAACATTACTGAAGCTCAGCCTACAGGACCTATAGAAAGTTTTAACACTGTTCATTTTTTTCAGGGCTAAACTTAACCAGTGGTAGTTATTTTTTAAAACGTCAGTTTATTCAAATTTTTGAAAAGAGAAGCATCCTCTTAATTGGAATGCTATATTTGAATATAAAGATGAAACATTACGTGAGTAGTTTAATTATTCTGCAGAGAATTAGAATTTTTTTAAAACCATAGACATCGTTGGTTGTTTTCATAAATACAATAAAAAATGAACAATGCCTTTTAATTAAGACAAGGACACTGGGCCTTTTCTTATTTAGAAATATCAGTTTCTTATTAACCAGGCAAAAATTAGAAGAATATTTTTTGTTACCACTGTTAGACTACATCATAGAATCTGTGGGAAAGGCTCTCTTTGTCTTCACTGGGAGTGCCATGGTCCTGGGTCTGACTCCCATTTGGACGCGTCTTTCTTCTGCTGAATGTCTTCCATTTGCTCCTCCAGATCCATCTCCACCCTCTCCACCCAGCTCTGTACCCCAGGAAGCTGATGAGTACGCTTTGCATCAAATAGCCTCCCTTGCCTTTTGGCTTCCTGTTAAGTTCCTGTTCAGTTCATCCAAACAGGGGCACTGGCAGGAGATAAGAGGGTGGAGGGAGAGAGAGGTCAGGGTATTTATTCCCATGGCTCTCCCTAGAGGACTGTGGGTTGACAATAGCTGCTAGGCAGTGCTTTTCTTGGCTTACAGGTCTTGCCAGATTCCAGTAACTTCTTGTCCTGTCCTTTCAGGTGTGGTAGTGGCTTCCTGCTGTTGCCAACTCTAGGGTTAGTTTCTCTTTATCCTGCTCACATCTTTGTAAACAGTCCAGGCATTAATTGTCTTGATCACCCTTTGAGTGTATTCTGCTTTCTGCCAGATTCCTGGCTAATTGACTTATCTCCTCCCTCTCCCCTGACTACCTCATCCCTTCAGAGGTCAAGTTGTCAACAAGATGATCTGATAACCAAATAGATTGATGTGCTGTGGTCCACGTCTTTACTATTTATCTTAGAAACAAGTCCAAGCCTGAGTACTTCTCACAAAACCACATTTGACCTCATCCCTTCCATTTAGCTATTTGCATTGTTCCATCCCTCCTTGGTCAAGCTTCCATCAAGAGTGGCTCATATTCGGGACCTCTGCTATCCTCATTCTTCTTCATGCCTCAATCCAATCTTCTTCCAATCCAGTCTTCTTCCTCACCATGCCACTCAAGTCCTTCTTGAAGTCATTAGTGATCCCACCTTGCCATACTCAGTGGGGACCTACTAGTCCTCTCACTGCATTCGACATTGATAACCAGTCATTGCTTTTTAAAATTTTCTTCTCCCTTTGCTTCTACATCATTTTCTGACTCTCCCTTCCTTTCACTTCCCCTTTAAAGTTACATGTTCCATAGGGCTGTCTGTTTAGCTGTTGTTCTCTCTCCACCTGCTTTCTGTGGGGATTTCATCTATTTCTGTTGCTTCAACTTCCCCTGAGTACAGATGACTCTAGAAGTCCTATCTCCAGAGCCAGGCTCTCTGCGGGGTTTCATTGTTTCATTCTAGCTCAGGGGACACTAGAGCAACCCATGTCCCTCAGGCACCTCAAGTCAAGAAACCCAATCAAACCCACCACCTGGTCCCCTTCAGTCTAAGGTATCCTTGATTTTAAGTACACCATCCTTTTATAAACTACTAAGAAATTCCAATTATCGTGGTAAGATTGCATCAATTATAAGATGCATCCTAACTTCAGAGATATTAAAATATAAAGAAAACGTGCATCTTGGAATCTATGAAATGCAGTATGTTTCTGTTGTTCCTCATGTGTTCCCTATTTTAATTAGCGGCACCACCATTCTCCACATCTCTCAGTTCAGAATCCTAAAAAGAACATGTGATGATCAGTTTTACCCATCAACTTGGCTAGGCTAGAGTACTTAACTATTCAGTCAAGTACTAACTAGGTATTGCTGTGAAGGTGTTTTGTAGATGTGATTAACATCTGCAATCAGCCGACTAACTAAAGGAGGTTATTTCAATAATCTGGATGGGTTTGACTCAGTCAATTGAAAGCCCTTAAGAGCAGAGCAGAGGTTTCCCTGAGAAGACATTCTGCCTGTGGCCTGTCCATGTTGGTTCCTGCCCCAGCATTTGCAGCCTGCTCTTCCTGATGGCTGCTCTATGGACTTCAGACTTGCCTAGCCAGCCCCCATAGTTGCATAAGCCAATTCCTTCCTATAAATCTCTCTACGTTTCTTTTGATTCACCCTCCACACTTAGACACCATGTCTTCAAAAATGAATCTTTATTATTATCACATAAATCTATCTTCTCCTTTCATGTTGACAGTCTCTGTTTACTTTTCATCTTCTCTTGCTTTGAGTTTAGCAACAGCATCTTAATGGAAATAAATCCCTGCTTCAAGACTTCCCCTCCCCAACCCAGCCTTCAGATTATCCTAAAGGGATCTTCCTAAAATGCAAGTCTTCTTGTCTCTCTCACTTGCTTAGAACACTGCACTGGTTCTCATTACCTATAGGATGAAGCCCAAGTTTCTTAGTGGGGAATATACACCCACTCAGGACCTGGTCTCTTAGCTGAATAATTCCTCCCATTCTCACACCGATTGCTCAAGCAATACTGAATATAGTCATGTCCCCTTATCCAAGACCCCTAGTGGATGCCTGAAACCACAGATAGTACTGAACCCCATATATACTATGTTTTTTCCTATACATACATATTTGAGGTGTAACAGCAAAACTAGCATGTATTTCTTTTTCCTTCTTCAAAATTTCAAGGATAGATTTGTTCTTACTCTAGATCTTAGTAACCTCAGAATATGATTTTTTTCTTATTAAGTGGAGAACTTTCACCTTTTCACTTAAAGGAAGCACTTTAAGGTTTCTCTTTAGCAAATCCGAATTGCCAGCATCACTGCTCTTGTGCTTTGGGGCCACTGTTGAGTAAAATAAGGGTGACTTGAACACCAGCACTGCGATACCTTGACAGTGGATCTGATCACCAAGATGGTTACTAAGTGATTCACGGGTAGGTGGAGTGTACAACATGGATCTGCTGGACAAAGGGATGAGTCATGTCCCAAGCAGGACAGAGTGGAACCATGAGAGATTTCATCATGCTACTCAGAAGGGCATACAATTTAAAACTTATGAATTGTTTATTTCCGGAATTTTCCATTTAATATTTTTGGATCATCATTGACCACATGTAACTGAAACCATGGAAACCGAAACCAAGGATAAGGGGGAACTACTGTATGGTATCAACGCTCTAGACCGTTACACACACTATTCCCTTGATGAAACGTTTGCTCACTCTTCTCCTAGTTTGTTTGATAAACTCTTTTAAAAAAGAAAAAAGAAGACATGTATTCTCTCACAGTTCTGGAGGCTAGACGGCTAGAAGCCCAAAACCCAGGTGCTGGCAGCCCATACTCCCTCCACAGGCTCTGGGGAGGATTTGCTCCAGGCCTCTCTCAGCTCTGCTGGTTGCTCGCCATCCTTGGTGCTCCTTGGCTTACAGACACATCACTTCAATCTCTGCCTCCGTCTCCACAGGGTGCTCTCCCTTTGTGTCTGTGCTGAAAACTCTTTCATCCTTTAAAACCGAGCCCATATGACTAGAACATACGACTACGTATTGGGGCTTTGGGGAGGAGAAAAAAAAAAAAGACAGGAAGATTGGCAGCAGATGTTAGCTCAGGGAGAACCTTTCCCAGCAAAAAAAAAAAAAAAAAAAAAGATGAAAATTAAAATCCATTCAATCTCTTAAAAAAACAAAAAAGCCTAGCCTAATGTTAACTCCCTGAAGGATTTCCAAATCTCAATGAGTATATTTCATATTTTTAATTAGAACATTTTTTAAAACGAATTTGGATATAATGGTTGAAATTTCTTACTCTGTATCATTAAAAAACAATAGAAAATTTATAGTATTATTTGGCAATAAGTGAAAACATAAGGATAAATGTCTGGTCTATCAATTGTTTAAAAACTTAAAAGATCAGTTTTAAAGCCTTTTGCATTGTACTACAGACAGGGCCATCTAGACCTCGGCTATGTTAGCTCCATAAATTCTAATAAGACCAATTGGTTTTACAAAATTTTATGACCTATAAATATTAACATGTGGGAATTTAACACTAAAGGTTACACTTTGATTTTAAATATCAGCTGAGAAACTCTGCCCAGAAATGAAGCAAACAGAACTGCACTATGACAAAGAAGAGACACTGGAGTCGAGGGAGGAACCCTAACGTTAGGAAAAAAAGAGCAACATACACTACAAATAAAAAAAATGCATCCTTTGTTAAAATTATTGAGTATGCCACGGGCCATTTTTATTTTTATTTTTTTGAGGAAGATTAGCCCTGTGCTAACATCCTCTGCCACTCCTCCTCTTTTTGCTGAGGAACACTGGCCCTGAGCTAACACCTGTGCCCATCTTCCTCTACTTTATATGTGGGATGCCTACCACAGCATGGCTTGACAAGCGGTGCACAGGTCTGTGCCTGAGATCCAAAGCAGCAAACCCTGGGTTGCTGAAGCGGAGTGCATGAACTTAACCACTGTACCACCAGGCTGGCCCCAAAGGACCATTTTTAAATATCATGAACTTAAAATCAGTTTTTACTATAATTTCTACTCATAAACTAACATTACTTTATGTTTGAGTTGTATATGCAAATTTATTTTTTCTATCTTAAAGTACATAAACACCAGCTTCAAGAATTGACACAATGAAAAACACTTGGAGGTATTGACACTGGCTCAACACAAGGCTGAAATAAGAGAAGCCATATTGTAGAAAAGTAACCATACTGTAACTTTGAATGACGTCTGATTCACTAACTCAGCTGGATATGCACCCTCCAGATCCACCTGCTCTGGAGATTTTATGACCCCTGCTTGTGCATGTACCTCCCAGCTGCGGTAAGACTATAACTTCTTTCTTCTGAGTTCCTTAGGAAAGTGATGACCCTGAACAGAGAGTCTATGCTGATAGCCATCACCAATGAAAACTGAAAGATCTGGAGTGACGACTCCTAGGTCGCCATTCCTAGCCCTCTCCCCTACAACCCACTGGCCTGTACAACTCCTTTAAGATTCTGTGTTCCCCTGAAGATGGTTCTTCTGGACATTAGTTGGCCACCTTCCCTCTTGCTAGCAACTTGCAGTAAAATGCCCTTTCTCTGACACCATCTTGCCTCTTGACGATTGGCATTTGTCTTGTGGCGAACAGATCACACCTTTTGTGTAGTAATAGTATTAAATGACATTTTAACATATCTAGACTATGAAGAAATCATGTCTTTCATAGCAAGAAAAAAAATCTTAAGAAGAAAACTAATATGTATCATTAGTTCTTGTGGGAATGTTAGTTCCATTAGGAGAAGTATATGAATGGTATCCATTAAGAGTCTATAATTGCAGAAATATGGAAATGTGAATATCACAATCCACAATATGATACTACATGCAGTCTAATTTCAGGATGACAAATTGGAAAGTTGCCCCTGCGTCCACAAATCAAAAACACCCAGATATTAACATTTCAGTGTCATTTTCTTCTTGGCAGTTTTCTATAAAGTGAAATAGACGAACTACATTTTAAAATATACCTTATACTTTGGGGCTCAAAAAAAGAAGCAATTTTGATTTTAAATGAAAAAATGTAGCCCATAAAATTTAATTTTCCATGGGTTGGCTCTTGTGCAAAAACCTCTGGCTCCCCACTGGGTTATGTACAAATGAGCAAATGTTCTAGCAGAACCAAGTGGACCGGTCTCTCCACCTCATGTGCCAATTACTTTATAAACACACTGTAAGCTCTTTCACAAAGAAAAGAAGAACCTTGTTAGTGTTGTGATGACCAATTCAGTTGGATAACAGTGGAAGGATAGGGAGGAAAAGGAGAAAATGTGGTATTGGGAGGGAAAAGTGTGCGCCGACTGCCTCAGGCCCACAGTAATGTTCACTAGATCATTGTTAAATCCTTTGACAGAAGACTAAGTGTAGGCAGTCCACGGAGCCCAGAGCTAAATTCTAAATCATAATGGATCAGGACAGACATGTGCAAAGTCTTGAGGATCTGAGGCTAGCAAGGCTTACCTGTAACCTGATTGAAGGTATTAAAACAGCTAAAGAAAGAATTTGTCAATCAGAAGGAGGATTAGCAGGTAGCAATAGAAGCGCAGACAAAATGACAGAGAGAAAGTTTGAGACTTTTCAAGTGCCTAATGTGAATGGACAGTCTAATATTTTAAATTTTCAACAAGAAAATAAAAAATTGATGTATAAAAATCAGCTATTTTTTAAAAACAACATGTTAACATCCAGTGGTGTAATGCACAGTGAATTTGGATGCATAACTAGGCTTCACTACGGCCTAGATGTAATTTCAGGGTGCAAGCCGCATCAACTAGTGCAGTTCCCATTATGTGGTTATTTGTCTGGGACCGAGTTCTGAAGTCATTTCCATGGGGCTCTTTCAGATTGCTGAGCTCTCCACCCAGGCCCCTTGTGTGTTCCTGACGCATCAACCCTCCAATCTCCAGTTCTAGGCCTACTTGGGCCTCTATGTCCTGCTTCCTTTCTTCATTCTCTTTACTTCCTTTGTGTCTCATTGACATAATTTTTCTTCCAGTCTGTTCTTCTTTCCTCTTAATTAAAACTTTCAATTTTCTTCTTGTTCTTTCTACCAATTCCTAATTAAGATTACTTTTTAAAAATTTTACTTCCCAGCTACATCACTTAATCATAATCCTACCTTTGGCTTTCCAAAAGCACCTGATAAAGGGAATGAGAAACCATTCTCAAGCCTCCTGTTTCCCAAATCCACCCCAAATCCCCCAGCTCAGGCAGGGGAACCTCTTGAGTGCCACGGGGTTAGAGGTGAGAAGTTAGGTGTGATTGCCCTTGCTTCATGAATTCTTTTGTTGAGAGTTTTGGCATCTATATTCACAGTAGTTTCCTTTTTTTCATCTATCTTTGTCTGGTTTTGGTGTCAAGGTGACCTTTCTGTAGGTCACCAGTGCCTGGCCCCCTTGGGGCTTTCCCCCCGCCTTTCTGCTGTGTACATGGTCCTGGTCTAGGCCAAGCGCACTGTCATGAAGACCTCCTGCAGTGTAGGCTCTTGCATCTCTTCTTAGCCCTGCACAGGAATAAGCACATGGACAGAGTGGTTCTCACGAGCAGAGTACCCAAGCCTTCAGTGTGAGTTTAATGGGCTGTGCGGGGATGGGGGGGAGCTAATTCACATCCTTTCTGCACCAAGATACTGCTCAGCACAGGTCTTATGCCAGCTCAGCACCAGGCACTCTCTGAGTCAGCCACCCGCAGCACTTGTGGCAGGACGCTACGCCTCTCCCAAACCTCAGGTCACACCCTCCAACATTATGAGTGATTCTCTTGTGTCCTCCTCCCACTGGCTTTAGTGGAGGACTATTCAAAAGCTGAGGGAGTGAGGAGGGAGGGGAGGGTAGCTGCTCTCTTACAAACTTTGCTTCCCTCCAAAGGCCTTGAGCCCTCAGTACAGTGAAGGGAGCCCAGGTTTTGATGGGCTCTTTGCAACGTCTCCTCTTAGTAAAGCCCTTGGACATGATGGGCTATCCATGGTCATTTCTTTGAACTTAAAATGGAACAGAGTCCAAAGAAACTCTCTACCTTCTCATGATGGTTGGGTGGGGGAATGGCAAGGGCATTCTACAGTAATTTCAGGTGTCTCAGTCCGTTTGGGCTGCTATAAGAAAAACACCATAAACTGGGTGGCTTTTTTTTTTGTTTTCGCTTTTTTTTTTTTTTTTGAGGAAGATTAGCCCTGAGCTAACATCTGGTGTCAATCCTCCTCTTTTTGCTGAGGAAGACTGGCCCTGAGCTAACATCGTGCCCATCTTCCCTCACTTTATATGTGGGACGCCTACCACAGCATGGCTTGCCAAGTGGTGCCATGTCCACACCCGGGATCCAAACTGGCAAAGCCCAGGCTGCCAAAGTGGAACGTGCACACTTAACTGCTGCACCACTGGGCTGGCCCACTGGGTGGCTTTTAAACAACAGAAATTTATTTCTCACAGTTCCGAAGGCTAAGATCAGGGTGCCGATGGGCTTGGTGTCTGCTTAGGACGTGCTTGCCGGTTTATAGACGGCTGCCTTCTCACTATAACTCCACATGGCAGAAGGGGCTAGGAGCTCTCTGGGGTCTTTCCCATAAGGGCGCTAATCATTCATGTGGGCCCCACTTTCACGACCTAAGCACCTCCCAAAGGCTCCACCTCCAAATACTATCACCTTGGGCTTTAGGATTTAACATACGAAATTTGGAGGGAACACAAATAGTCAGTCTATGGCTTCAGGGGAGCAGAAAAGGACTGTCTATTGGTTTTCTACATCCTCATGGAACACATTAGAATGTGCACACAAAGAACTTTGAAGTTCTTAAAGGCAAGCATCTTGGGTGAGGAGGATTGTGTCAATTTATTAGGACCTTTTTAGTTTCTAAATTATTTATGTTTGGAAATTTTATAAATGAGCATGTATTCCTTTTGTAATCATAAACACACATAAAAGATTATTATTATTTAAAGAACTCTGTTTTGTAATCAGAAACTTCTTAGATTTAAGAACATCATTCAGGAGAATGTGTTCAGTGCTTGCTGGTCTGGTCTGTATGTTAAATGAATAGTACATAATGACTAGGGGGAGGAATGGAGAGATGGGTTGATATGCACATCTCTATCTGCCCAAATGCCTCACCTTCTATCTCAAGTTTCCTGATTCAAACTACTACTGAAGCTGAGGGTTACAGTAAATATTCAGTAAGAACACGATCACCCTTCGACCTTGTTCCCAACACACAGATTAAAAGAAGTTAATCTCGTTAATTTGCTATTTTTCTTATTTACTTATTATTTTTTGCTTAGGAATATTCGCCCTGAGCTAACATCTGTGCCAATCTTCCTCTACTTTGCATGTGGGTTGCCACCACAGCATGGCCACTGACAAGTGGTGTAGGTGCACGCCTGGGAATTGAATCAGCACCACTGAAGTGGAATGTGCCAAACTTAACCACTAGGCCATGGGGCCGTCCCCTTTGCTTTTCTTATTTAACCTGAAGGGAGACTCAAGGCTCACAAAGATATATGAGCTTGTTTTGCAGAAGAAAATGAATGCCTTCAAGGAAGTTACAATTGCCAGATAACCAGCCCCCAGCTGCCTTTCATCCCCAGAAGTGTAATTGCCCAAGGGCTTAGCTGGAGTGAAAGAAACAGAGATTTCCCCTTTCTTTCTCCCTAACTCCTCCTCCCAAGTCCCTTGGCTCTATAAAGACCCCCTGCTTTCTTCTTTGTTAAGGCAGATTTGAGAGAACCTATCCTCCTACCTTCTCATTTTGGCCAATTTCTATAAACCTTTCTCCATCTCCAAGCACCAGTGTCTCAGTGATTGGCTTATGATATATTGGGGCACATGAATTTGAGATTAAGAGGTTTGGTATCACTACCATCTTTGTAATTAGTCACTCTTGTCCGCAGCACAGGTTTATAAGGCTTTTCCTACCTAAGCAACTAACCTGTACTACCCTAATACTTAGATGTTCAGAGTCAGCAAAAGGGTGAACCCAGTTTATTAAATGGGCTTAGTTCAATTACGGGTACATCAGATATTAAAAAGGTTCAGTCTAGTCTCGGTAAATGGTTGAATTTCACATAAAATTTAAAGTGGTGGGGAAGAGTATGGTCTTTAACTCTTTGTCTCCCTCCTAACCATGAATTCCCATTTATATGCAGAATTAAAAGGGGATGTAAGATGAATTTATCCTACAACTTTTGGATCTCCTCAGCCAAATAAAATATCAATAAACGGATGGGGGTGGAAGAAGAGAAAGTGAAAAGATTTCCTTCATGAGAATCGTTGCTGGTCTATGAATCCTCACCTCTAACCCAAAGGGGTGGTGTGTGTGTTACCATCTAACCCCTAGCCTAGTAAGGGATGCCTCAAGGGAGCTAACTGGAGAATTTGAAATATGGTTCCTGCAACTGAGAGATACAGAGGGCTGGTGCCCGACTCAGGCCTGTGGGAACTACAGCGGACTGTGCAGCACAGGCGGACGCCCTCAAGGAAGGGCTCATTGCACTGATGGTAGGAGACGGCAGTTACACTGGGATTGCCTTGTGCTTCCAAAAGTTGTTGGTACAAAGATGTGAATGACTCTTTCCTATAGAGGGAATTTGGGTTGTGTGGGGGAAAGGGAGAAAACTGGCCTTGGGTTGTTTACCTCTCCTCCAAACCACGTGGGCCTCTAGGAGAGGATTCGGAGACCCAAGCAGGAAGAGGCAGAAGTAGGTGACCGCAATCGGCCCTGCAGCTGGTGAAGGAATTCCAAGTGGCGACCTGGAATAGAGATGTCTCTATTCTCCGGAAGGCAACTACAGGAGAGAGGTCTCCAGAGAAGTGATGTCCCACGGGAGAAAGAGTTACGCTCAAACACGCAGGTCCAGAGAGCCTGGAGCCAGCTTATGATGGTACCAACTCACGTTCAAACTGTCTCCTGTTTTCCTCTTCTCGCCCTCATCCCGTCCTGGCAGGGAGACCTCCACACCTTCCCTCGTGCAGGATTCCAGCCTGAACTAGGTCCAAGCAGGGGATAATTTATCTCCACAAGATAAACTGAAAAGATGTGGTGGGAGTCATCCATGCAGCTGTGTTCTGAGTACATTTGGGTTAGGTTTGTTCAATTCAGGGCCTAGTTCGGTCTGTACCCCCCCACCCAGGGGCCCCAGGGAAGCCCTCGCAGATTCCCTCCGCTTCCCCACCGGCCAGGGGCAGCATCTGCTCCGTTCACTTGGGATCATTACCAGAACCTGCGATCTCTTGATGAAGGTGCTCTCAGCTCGAACACCTGGAGGGTACAACGCCATCCTTCACAGGCACGTGCGGATCTAAACAGGAGGGCCGCAACATCACGTGACACGGCGGGGGCAGGACTGCCCAGCGCCCGCAGAACGGGAAGTCCCTGGGGAGCCAATTGGCTCCCCTACAGCGTCAGCCAACCCTGCCAGGGGGCCCGGCCCACCACCGCCCACCCGCCCGGCCTCCAGGACGAACCCCTCACGGAGGCGCCGGAAACTCCCGACGCCGCTCGGAGCTCCAGCCACCGGCCCAGCCTCGCGCCGCTCCCGGGCCCACGTCGCCCACGCCCCCAGGGCGGCCCCGGCGCGGCGGCGCTGACGTCTCTACGCCCCGCCCGCCCCGGCGCTCGCTGACGTCGCCACGCCCCGTCCCCGGCTCGGCGCGGGACGCTGGGGCGGGGTCTCCGTGGCGACCGCTCGCTCCGCCCCTGCGCCCTCTTAACCTTTAGGGTGCGCGGCGCCCCGCCTCTCCCCGCCCTCCCCTGCCGGGGCCTCGGCCGGAAGCGAAGATGGCGGCGGCCGGCGCGGCCTCGGTGGACCTGGTGATCGGCTGGTGCATCTTCGGCCTCCTGCTCCTGGTAGGGGGCGCCGCGCGGCGGGAGGGGCGGCCCCGAGACCTCCGGCCCCCGGCCCGGCTCGCCCCGTGCGCCCCGCCCTCTCCGGCCGGCCCGGGGCTCCGCGCGGGGCGGGGCGCCGTGTGCGCGCCCCCTGGCCTCCTCGCTGGCGGCCCCCGCCCCGCCCCCGCCGTGGGGTCCTCAGCCTTCCCGGCCATTGTCCATCCGCCCTGCTGACGTGGCCGCCCGTCCCGGCGTTCCTTTGCGGACCCCTCGACAGGTGCAGACACCTGTGTGGGGTCGGCGTCTGCACCTACCGCCCGTCTGACGTAGGCGCCTTCCTCCCAGCCCTCGTCCTCATGTTTATCCAGTGACGAATGGGGCCCTGCATGGCCCAGAGGGCCTGGTTTTTACCTCCCTACCCCACATTAAAACCCTGGGGCGTTTTCTGCTGGGGAGTCCAGGTTGTTTCTCTTCGTACCCCGCTCCCCCATTATCACTCTCTCTCCCCTCCTTGCCCTCGTCCCATCCTCTTGTTGCTTCGTGTCCCAAAGTATTTTGCTGCTTTGCGTTACGGAAACACAAACCAAGATTAATCCACAAACCCGTTAAGTTCAGTTCTGAAACTCAAGACCTGTTTGATTTTACTTATTAGATTCCACTACGGTGTCTGCAACCTGTGTAGTATATTTTGCTAGTAAACGTTGCCGCAGAAACTACAAAAAAAGGAGGGGAGGGGTGGACTTCAAGGCTGTCTTCCAGAAAATAATATTGCCTTTACACTGGAACGTTCTGTACTCCTCTTGATGGAGGAAATGGGAACCGTGAAAGTTGGCTGTCCAGTCCTGTACTTGGAGAGTTCATTGAGTTTTCCAGATCATCGTTTTCAGTTGGTTTAGAAGAAACCAAATGAGCACGTAACAGTATCAAAGTTGAGTGGGAATATCTTGGCAGTTATCAGTTAATAAACATTTAATGTACAGCAGTTGTGCTGTAAATTGTAGGAGAATGCAAACGAAACAATGTGACCTTTAAGAGGGTCTGAAGATAGGTAGGAAAGCAAAAGTTCTTGTAACAGGTATTTTAAGTCCTGAAAACCAAAGTATGATTTTATAAATGAAATACGACTTTAAAGAATGGAAAACAATATTGGAAGAAAGTGGAATTGAGGTAGCCCTTGGGTACATGAAGAAGGGAAGGCATTGAAGTTGGTGATATTACAGCAGGAATAAAGCATAATGAGAAGGGAATTAAGGACTTTGAAACTAGATGTCAGAGTAGAAAAAATTAGTAATAAGGGCCATTGTTTAATTTTTTGCAAATCTGTTTAATTCCTGGCTTATGAGAAGAGAGCTGGATTCTTGTGTCTGCTTTTTTTTTAATTTTATTTTTTTCCCTTTTTCTCCCTGAAGCTCCCCAGTACATAGTTGTATATTTTTAGTTGTGGGTCCTTCTGGTTGTGGCATGTGGGATGCTGCCTCAGCGTGGCTTGATGAGCAGTGCCATGTTTGCACCCAGGATCTGAACTGGGGAAATCCTGGGCCACTGACGTGGAGCGTGCAAACGTAACCACTCAGCCACGGGGTCAGCCCGCAACGGGTCTGCTTCTGTCTTTTGAGATGTGTTATTTTGGTTCAAGTATATGAAGAAAATCCAATTTTAGTGATATGTAGTTGCAAGCAGAGGAGTATTTTTTTAGATAATTGTGGATGTTCTTGAATACTACACAAAATAAGTAGAAGCTTCTTAAAGGTTAGCTGCAGTATGAAATCTGAAACCCTACCAATGAACTTTTTGTTGTGTTACATTAAAATCCATTGGCCCATGTTGCGCTTTGAATGGATCTTTTCCCCATGCATGATTTTGTACATGATGCATTGGTCGTTCGGAAAATACTGGTTCACTGAAGTTTGCAGATCTTCCAAATATGGATGCATTTCATTACATGATATCAAAATATCACATTTGTTAATATCACTACTGATCTTGTCAGAAGTGTATCTCAGAAATAAGTATTGAGAAACTGTCAAACTCACAGTTGTGGATACAAGTTTTCCAAAATTTTAATTTTCATTTAAAAGCTTGAATTTTATCATTGGCAACAAATACTGTCACTTGTTTTTTTGAAGTGATGGGTTCCGTTTGTTCATTTCGACAAAATCTGCCAAATATCCAAGTCTGAATGACCATAGTTAGTCACTTGTGCTTTCAAGTAAAAATGATGTTCCTTGAAGAGTGCTTGATTTGGTTTTCAGCTCTTCACTGTCAAGGTGCTGTTCCGGAGGCAGCCAGCACACCTGGGCGTACAGCAGAGGAACTTGAGTGCATACTTCATGTTTCCCACCATGAGTATTAAAAAGACTCAAGGGTTGAAATTTGGTAAAGCTAGTTTTTGCTGCTTTATCAAGCACAGTCTTAAGTTAAATTGTCTCCTTTTTCTTTTTGTTCTGTGAGAGTGTGGTGGTCAAGAATACAGTGACTACTGGCACAGCCTGGTGCTTAATTCGCCAGCAGTGTCACCTGCCATGGCTTATGCACCATGAGTGCAAATATCAACATAGTGAAAAATGCGGATGACATCTTAGTATTATTATGAGAATAGTTTTCAATTTGCAAATCCCCAGAAAGGGTTCTGGGGCTGCTAGGAGTTTGGGGACTTGGTACTTTGAGAACTGCTGCCAACCATCTACTAAAGAGTCAGAACCCTAAAATTGACTAGTTTTGTGATTTTGGGCAAACAGAATGGACTTCAGTTCTTCCGCCACATAAGGGATGGTTAGATTTGGTTCCTCTGAGCTTATAATCTAACTATCGATGTTTACTCTATCAAATCTAAACCCTTCTACCTAGCCCCTGGACAAGATCCTCACTAATTTGACTTACAGCACCTTTCAAATAGCATTTCCCATTACTATACAAGACAGAATCTCCATTTCTGTAAAGCAAGTTTACTTGTTACTCAAACTGAGGGCATCACCCTGGAACTTGTTAGAAATATGAAACACAGGACCCCAGCCCTGCTGAGTCAGACCTGCAGTTTAGCAAGATTCCAGGCAGTGTGTGTTCTTTTAGTTTAAATTCATGTGTTCTCGTCCTCCCTCTGCCCCAGTGCTTCTCAGCCTTGACTGCTCGTTGAAACAACCTAGGGAGTTTTTTAAACCCCTGAAGCCCAGACCAGTTAAATCAGTCTCTTGCGAGGGGTTGGGGACTGCTCTAAACCTTCCCTTTATACTTCTTAGCAAAATTGTGCATTAGTTTCTTTTATGAAATGCTCTGAGATGTTATAAGACATTTAATAATAATTACTGCTATTTGTTAAGCAGTTACTATGACCAGGCGCTGTGCTAAACTCTTTACATCTCGTTTAATCCTTATAACCTGCTGTGAAAGAAGTATTCTTATTCCTATTGTAAAGATGAGGACATTTGGTTTGTTTTATAATATAGTAACAACTGATAGATTTAGCCTATGTAAACAAAAAGCTCTTTGGGGTTTTCAGTTTTTAAACTGTAAAGGGATTCTGGGACCAAAACATTGGGGAACGTCTGGCTGAACTGTTTGCCTGGTGTTGGAAGCTCCTTCTGCTTCAGTAACACCTGTCACTTCGTTCTCTGTGAAAGTGCAGATCTTGAAATCCAACAAAAAGTTTATTCAACACTTTGTGTCAGGTGCTGCTAAGGACAGAAGGATAAGGCTCAGCTTTCAATGACTTCAGAATAATTTGAGGAATGTTTTAAATATTTGTGAATTCACTTAAAAACAAACCCCTGAAAATATTAATATAAATAACATTTTATGAAAAATAATTTCCAAAAAAATTAATAATGATTTAAGCCAAAAATTAATAATGATTTGAACCTAGGTCTTTTTTTTTAATTCCAACACCCAGGTTCCAAATTCTACATTCCCTTCTCACTTTATTTTTTCCTGCCTTTCTGATGCCAACTGAAATGTTAGTAGTATGAAGGAATTACATGCAACAACTTGGATGGACTTCAGATGCTTACGCTAAGTGGAAGAAGCCAGACTCAAAAGATGACATACTGTATGAGTACATTATGATGCTCTAGAAAAAGTTGAAGCTATAGGGACAGATAACAGATAGTGGTTGTCAAGGGCTGGAGAGCGGAGACAAGGGTTAACTACAGAGGAGCAAAGGGGATTTTTCTGTGGTGATGGAAAGTGATGGAACTGTTGTAACATTTTGTGGTAGGAAAGTTTGGAAGGGGTGACACTAGTTGGTGCTGTTAGTTCAGTTCAGGCTTGTGAACTAGGATGCCCAGTACGGAAGTAGCCGTTGAATCTGGTGAAAGAGTGAAAGGACAAAATAGTGTTTTTGTCCCAGAGCTGTTGTAGAACTTACGTAAGACATTGTTCTCAGACAATGGTTTGCCAGTGTGGCTCTGTTGGAATCCTCCGGCATTGGACTTGCTGATGCCTGGAGGAGCCTCACTCATTGAGTTGATTTGCGGGGAGGGCATGACGGTATTGAAATTAAAAAACTACCTACGTGATTCTAACACACAGCCAGGGTTGAGGTCACTGATTTAGTATTTCTTTGCTGTCCCCTGTGATTGATTAGAGCAGAGGTTCTTAAAATGTAGTCCCTGGACCAGCAGCAGCCTCACCTGGAACTTGTTACAAATGCAGGTTTTCAGGCCCTTCTCCAGCCCGCTTGAATGTGAAACTCTGGGGATGCGGCCCATTCTAAATCTGTGCTTTAGCAAGTCCTTCAGGTGATTCTGAAACTCCCTAAAGTTAGGGAATCTCGAGAGTGAAGTCTTGTCTCTGTGTTAGTCACCAGAAAGGCATTGCTTAACTCTTAAGAGTTCCTGTTGAGTGGAGATGTCAGTCTCGGTACACCTGAGTGTACTTTTCCTACTGGAAAGTTCCTTGCAGTGCACGTGTCCATTTCCAGTGTTCACTTTTCCTTGTTTACTGCCCTTTAAGATTCCAATTATAGTTTAATGTGCCAAATGTATGGTGATTGTTGGCAGTTATTCTTTAGCTGAATGGTACTCTTGAGCCATCAGAATGGGGCAGAAGTTAATTTCAATTCAAGTTGTAGTCATTGATGCTTCAGTAGTAAGCATAGGATAGAACAATTAGTTATATCTCCTTTAGGTTGGAGAGATCTATAGGAAAAAAGTATTCAACGCTAGTTAACTTTGGCATTGTATGAAACCATTAATGATGGCACTGTGTTCAATGAGGTTTTATGTAACTGAGCTCTGTTATTGATAACTTTTACTCTTTTTTACTTTTTACTTTTTTTGTGTGTCTTTGCACCTGTGAGGTTATACTGCATTCCTGAAATAGGTTTTGAAAATTAGAAATCTTGAACAAGTTTATAAGGGATACTGGACCTTCCTTACACATCTGAAAGAACCTTTACTCGACATAGTTTCCCATTGGAAACGCGCAAACATGTACTAAAATCAGTTTTAGAGAATAAAAACAGTAACAACACACTTCTTTTTGTTCTATTTCAGGCTATTTTGGCATTCTGCTGGATATATGTTCGTAAATACCAAAGTCAGAGGGAAAGTGAAGTTGTCTCCACCATAACAGCAATTTTTTCTCTGGCGATTGCTCTTATCACATCAGCACTTCTACCAGTGGATATATTTTTGGTTTCTTACATGAAGAATCAAAATGGCACATTTAAGGTAATTATTCTCATACTATATGATTTTTTCCTTTCAGATTCTTGGCTTTGTATAGCAGTTGGTATATATTGCGCTTTTTTGTTGTCTCTGGGAATAGATGAGAATGGACACGCAGCGTGGAGGCTGAGTGTGTGACAACTAACGTGAAGACTAGAGACAGGCCTTTCACTGACATAAGAACTGTTAACGCGAGAACCCTCTAAATGTGAAGAATGCCTTCTCTAATCTGAAAATATATGAAGTAATTGTAATAAGTCTTGTTTTTGTGCCTCTGATAGCTCCCTTGAAGTCTATGTGACTTGATTTGCATTAATGCAGTAAATAAATAACTTAGAGGGCTTTTGCTAGTGGCAGGTCAGGATCTTAATCTCTGTTCCATGTTGAGCACTTTGGGTCAGTATGGTATAGAGAAAAGACCACTAGGCTGCGAGTCAGAAGACCTGGGTTCTGATCTTGACTCAGAGCTATCCAGCATGTTTCGTTGGCTAAATCAGTTAACTTTTCTGGATTCAAGGGCCTCATTTTTAAAATGAGAGATGTTGGGCTGGAAGATTTCTGAGTTCTCTTTTAATTATGCAAATTACTTTTAAGTTTCTTATTAGCTTAGCTTCTATGAGGGAGAAATTGTGTCTTGCTTGCCGTTGTATCCTTAGTGTCTAACACACAGTGGGTACTCCAATATTTGAATGAAATGTTTTTTCAATTATCTCAATAATGCATACTTCCAAAGTGAATTCCTGAATTGCCCAACTGGGTTCAAATAATTTAAAAATGTTTTCATGTATTGTGATTGTTGTGAAAAGCAAAGTTATTCTCTGTGGGCTAGTGGTTCCTTCAGCGAGTATTAGTTGAGCACTTAGGATGTGCCCAGTGTTATGTGAAGACGGTAACTAACATCTGTCACTTGTCGGCCACGTGTTGGACACTGTCCTAAAGGGTTTGTGTGTACTACCTCCCTTTAATCTCCCGGACAACCCTGTGAGGTGGATGACGTTACCCATGTTTGGGCAGGAGAGGTGAAGTGACTTCCCTCAGGTCGTACCCCCGGAAGTGCTGGAGCTGGGGTTGGAGCTCTCTCTTCACCAGGGGAGGTGTCGGTTCACACTGGGCTCTGTGTGCGTATGGGGGTGGATAGATGTCTGAGATGGAAGTCATATTTTTTCTCTTGTATAATTATTGTTTGAATAGAAGGTTTTTTAGTTTTGAATTTAGAATATTTGACTTGTCTAGATTTTGTGGGAATATGTTTTCATCATGGAATTTCTAAAGTATTTTTACGAACTTTTTAAGTAGTTTCATGAAAGTAAGGACTTTCTCTTAGATTATGTAGTTGTTCTGGGACCATGCTTAAATTAGTAGTCACTTTCTGAGTAATAGTTTTTTAAATCTGAGATTGCATTATACTTATTTGAGCAAGCCTTTATGAATTCACCCACCTGAAGAAGTAAAGTATTACCTGTAAAAGCTTAGGGCACTCATTTTATTAAATGTCCCCTAAGAGAAGAAAATACATGACTTTTGTTAATGCACTTTGTATTTGTTAAATCTAAATGTGGCACCAATAATTAGGAGGGAAAAATTCTGTGTTATTGTTTTTTCCCCTGACTTTTTACAAACTTCTTTCTTTCATTGTTAGGAGATTATTTATTCAGTAATTGTATGTTCTCTTTTTCCTACTTTTCATTGACTTAGTTGTCTCTATTTAGTTCTGTTTTTAGTCCCCTCAGAGCTTACATAATGTATCAGTTTTTGTCCTCCAATGCTTTGATACCTTTTTTCTTGATATATTGAAACATTCTTTGTTTGGGGGATTAGTGTCATAAGAGTTTTCATTTGAAGGTGGTCTATACTAATGCTCAAAAAGAGGACTGAAAAGGCTTTTTAAAAACCTTTTCCCGACAAACTGTAGAAAGTATTTTCTCCAAAAAGTTATTGCTGAAGTCTCTTGAGGTGTTTAGTGAGAGACAAGTACAAGTATTTAAGAATTAGTTCTTCAGGCTTCATGCCACAATTGTAAATTTAGCCATTTTAGAGTGAAAATATGCCACAGTGGCTTCAATCTATTCCACCTTTATTAGTGAGGAGAAATGTACAAGTTGGTGTTGTTTTCCATGAGGAATTATGTTGTATCCTAATCTTTACAATGTGCATTTCTTATCCCTAAATGAATATATATTCTCTAACTTTCTCCATTCCCACCTCAGATATTTTGAAGCCTCTAAACTGATGATGGACTTGCTTACAAGGTGTGATTACTCGGAAACTCTGGACGTCAGCGCTTGCTCCCGTTTGGCTCAGGGACGGAGGGCATCGGGCTTTTCTGTGAGCAGGCAGTCGAGTGCTTTCTCCAGTGTGTCTTAGTTACTCCTAGCTTTCTCACCCTTCTTATGGTGGGGGTATGTTGTGACAATGCCTGAGTTGTTGCCATTGATTTCTTTTTTCCCTACACATGGCACTATGAATAATTTTAGTTAGATAATTTGTTTCTAGTTTTTTTGTGAAGTAATTAACTTTTTAGATTAAAAAAAAAAGACCTTAAAGAATACTCTGTGTTCTATTACAGTGTCTTGTATAGTTGGCCAATAACTGTGGCTAGTGATATACACAGAGTGTACAGGTCAAAAAGAACTCAGAAATTGACAGTTGCATGAATAAATATTTTTTACTGTATACAACATGTAAAGTTTTTAAAAAAATTAGTAGTTAAGTTATGGCATCAAAACATTTAGTGTTTTGGTAGCTAAAATGTTCATATCTTACTCCTTCCCCCAATGATTAATCTCTTCATGGCCTCTTATTATAGTTATGTATCGCTTGCTTAATGACGGGATACATTCTGAAAAATGTGTTGTTAGGCAGTTTCGTCATTGTGTAAATATTCACAGACTGTACTTAACACAAACATAGATGTGTACAGCCTGCTACACACCTAGGCTATATGGTGCTAATTTTATGGGACCACCATTGTATATTCGGCCCATCATTGACTGAAATGTCATGTGGCACATGACTGTATTACATGTCTGGGTTGAGTCTCTACCACTGCCTCATTCTTACTCTCAAATAATGAAAACTGTATCTTAGAACTTTGTATTCTTCATTGCATCTTAAATACACTTATTCACTTAATACTTATTAAACACGTAATGTGAACCTGACACATGTGGATGCTGGAGAATAACGATGAAAACAAATGAGGCTACTCTTCTCATGGAGCTTACGTTCTGTAAGACCAGATCAACAGTAAACAGACAAAACAAGCTAACTTCATAGCTAGGCTTCCCGTGAGGAAATATAACAGATTGATGTGGGAGTCTGATTAAGTTGTGGGTAATTCAAATGGGGGATAGGAAGGCCAAATTGCTGAAGTGGATCCGATGGCTGAGGTTACTTGAATGAGACCTAAAGGAGGAGGAGCCAGCCCAGGGAGCCTTCAGGGAGGAGGCACCGTAGATATGAGCCCTCAGGCAGGGATGAGCTTGGCCTATTTGGCTGAAGTGTGCTGCTGGGAGTTGTGCTTGGTACTAGCTGAGATCAAGAGGAAGGCGGGGGCCAGGTTGTTTATGACTTTTAAGTTATGTTAAAAGAGCTGCATTTTGGAAAAGTTACCTGCAAGTGCCTATCATGTCTATTCAAGTGGAAGTGCCAAGTCAGGAGTTGGAGCCTCAGGGAGAGCGTGGGGTTGGAGAGAAGAGTTTGGAAGTCATCAGCTCTGCATGGTATCAGCTGTGGACTGACTGGTAGCTGGGGAGGGTGCCTGGCCTGAGAAGGCTTGGCAGTGGACACAGATCGTAGTGCTCCACTGTATGAAGGCCGGCTGAAGGGGAGAGGCTGCCACCTGAGAGGTGAGAAGAACAGGAGGGAGGCTTGTGGAATCAGGAGGAGAATGTGTTTCAGGAGGAGAGAATAATGGCTTTTTCCAGCGATGCTGAGAGGTGTGGTGAGAGGGGTCATGAGGGGACTGCTGGCTTTGGTCACTGGTGACCAAGAACATGCAGAATCATTTCAGTGGAGCAGGGGGTGGTCGGGTTGGAGTGAGTGGACCCTGGACAGGGCGGTGAGGACGCAGTGACAGGAAATGCTGACAACTTTTCAGGACATTTTGTTCTCTAGGGGAGTAGGAGTGGGGTCAAAGGAGGTGTTGTGTGCGGGTGTCTCTTTGTTGTTTAGTGGAAGTTACTAGAGTTTGTATACTTTAGGACTCAGTAGAGGGGAGAGTTTTTTTGAGAGGGGAGAGAGGATATTGCAGATGCAGTGGCCTTGAGAAGGCAAAGGGGTTGGTGGTCTCACTGAGAGGATCGGCTGTAAATAGGGCTGTGGACCCTTGGCAGATATACAGACGAAGGTGGGTTTTAGATTTGGTAGGACATTGAGTGAGCTCCTGTCTTTTTTTTTTTTAAAGATTTTTTTTTTTTTTCCTTTTTCTCCCCAAAGCCCCCTGGTACATAGTTGTATATTCTTAGTTGTGAGTCCTTCTAGTTGTGACATGTGGGACGCTGCCTCAGCGTGGTCTGATGAGCAGTGCCATGTCTGCGCCCAGGATTCGAACCAACGAAACACTGGGCCGCCTGCAGCGGAGCACGCAAACTTAGCCACTCGGCCATGGGGCCAGCCCCGAGCTCCTGTCTTTTGGCTTCAAATTATTTGAGAGACCACTAAGTTACTCTCTCAACTGTTGACATTTTGTGCTGGTTAATTCTTGGCTGTGGGGGGCTGTCCTGTGTACTGTAGATGTTTAGCAGATCCTTGCCCCTACCCACTAGATGCCAGTTGTGTAGTGATCACTACCCCTGTCGCCAGTGACCACACTGGCCAAATGTCCCCTAGGGGACAAAATCATCCCTGAGTGAGAACCACTGGTCTAAAGTGAGGTTATTAGGTAAAATCGAGGAGACTCGTGTAGTTTGGGGTTAGGCTAGCATTTCAAAAAGTCATCTTGAAGAATGGGAGAAGGGATTTCACATACACGACCCACTCCATCTTTGCTCTGTGGAATCTGTATCCTTTTCCTGTCTTGTGAAATGTTCTTCAATAGTCTCTAATTTAGTGTTAGTTCTTGATTGTCTCATGTTCCTTTGAGTCTTAAATGACTCTGAAGTTCCTTTTGGTCTCTACTGGGAGGCAGAAGTTTATAAAATGTATCAAGGGCATTTGTTCTCAAAATGTAGAAGGAAGGTTTCATAAACTAAGCTCTTTTGACAGTCCATCAGGTGCCTTGGAGGCAATGCAGTATATAAAAGCCAAATACACTAATAGTGCTTGAGTGATGTTGTATATTTTACACATATTTTTAGCTGTAAAATAGTAACAGTAAAAGTAACTGCCACAAGATTTGGTTAAACAAAAGAACCTTGCAGGGTAAAAGATAGTAAATTTCAATGAATCTCTGGCTTTAAATTACCTTCATACCTTCTACTTTTATCTTTTTTCTGAGGTTGGGGTCTTGTTTAGTTTTAAAGTTTAATTTTTAAGTGATTCTCAGTGGGCACACTAATACCTGTGGGATTGTTTTGGAGCTGGTAGGGAGCTTGCACAGGGATAGATGTAATTGTCCTCTGTTTCAAAAAATCTTCGTTTCAAAAATCTTTGTAAACTTCTGTTTTGGTGCACAAACAATCACTGAAGAAACACAACTGTTAGGAGCTGAAGCTTTGATTATGTACGTATTCATTTGGATACTGGATCATTGATGAAAACATTTCCCATCCTTGCACAGAATTCTCCCCAGTGCTTTCCCATTCCTGTGCGGGAAGCACCATTTACACTTTCTTCCTATTTTTCTGTGTATGTATGGGTGTTTCTTTGGTTACATTTTTAGACAAAGATTGCGTTTGGTAAGACTGTTGTTTGCAGCTCGTTCTGTTTCCCCTCACTCAAAGGTACTTCATGGATATCCATGTATGTGAGTTTATGTAGATTTCATTGTTAATACATTTAACATTTTTTCCTGGGCATTGAGATTGTCTCTAGTTTTTGTTGTTGTTGTTACTTTAATATTTTAAGCAATGCTACACTGAATATTGTTGGGTAGAGGGCTCTTGGGTGAAAAATCACTAACATTACTTAGTGCAGGCTGGGATTTATGGAGCTAAGGCTCAGCAAGTACAAGGTTCTTACATACTTGAGATTCGGCGGAGAGGGGAGCTTTCCCCAGAGCAGGAGCATCAGCAGAGGTAGCTCCTCCTGCTCTTGTTCTCGCTTCTCATGGGGCAGGAGCCAGAGTGGCCTGCAGGGGGATAAACATGATGGACTTGAATGCCAAGTAGTGTGAGCTAACAAGCTCTTCAGGGCGTCCTAAGACGTTGTAGGTGCTGAACACCTAGAGACTTCGGGTCCCTTGGTCCCCTGAGTAATTGAGGTTGGGTGCAGCTGCTCCTACTGTGTGGGGAGGGGAGGCCCCATTTGGGCTCGCTTGTCGCCAGGCAGCTGGGTGAGAGCTCTTGAGGATGTTCATTGGACAGGATGCTTGTCTTTAAAACATCCCTCTGTGCTGATACCTGCCCTGATGGGTGTGAGTCTTTTCGGATGGGTTCCAGCAAAGCATGTCTGGGTCGTAGACTACCTGTCTTACTATTGCTGTGTAGGAGATGGCTTTTCCTCCACATTTGCCGCTACTGGATATTATTAATGTTTTAAATTTGGTCACTTAGGTGAGTGAAAGGTTACTATAATAATAGATTTTCATATTTTATTAATAAAGTCTTATATGGGTAAATTCCTAATTGTTTGTCTTTTTCAAGAAATTTCTTAGCTCTTGCCTCTGTGTTTTTCAGGTGACTTTTAGACTCATCATATCAAAATACTTTACCCTCTAGTATATTGGGATTTTTGATTGGCAATATATGTAATTTTTATAGATTAATTTGGAGGGATTTGGTATTTACAATTTTTTCATGTATGAACATGTGACTTTCCATTTATTTAGGTCTTTTTTATATTCTCTAATTTAGTTTTCTTTATATAGTTAACATACATTTTTTAATTTAGCCCATTTTTGGGTTTTTTATAGTTATTATGGCTATCGGAAAGCTATTATTATTTATTTTTTAATTAAAAAAAATTTTTTTTTTTGGAGGAAGATTAGCCCTGAGCTAACATCTACTGCTAATCTTCCTCTTTTTGCTGAGGAAGTCTGGCCTTGAGCTAATATCTGTGCTCATCTTCCTCTACTCTATATGTGGGACATCTGCCACAGCATGGCTCTCAAGTGGTGCCATGTCCGCACCCAGGATCTGAACTGGCGAACCCCAGACCGCTGAAGCGGAAAATGTGAACTTAACCACTGTGCCACCAAGATGGCCCCTGGGAAACTATTATTTTTATTGTGCGTTGTGTGTTAGAGTTTTGCATTTGTAGTGCTAAATTTGGACTTTCTACATTTCTTTTTCTTTTAGGCATTTGTCGGTAAGATAGTCATAGACGTTCATTGCTAGAGGTGTTTAGAGGTAAAAAACGAAAAAAAGAAAAGAAAAATTATAATTATTTTAGGAGAATTAAATGTTAAGAGCCCTTTTAGTGGGATGTTGTTACTGACTTGAGCTCTTAAAGTGTTTACAGAAAAAAATTGAGCTGATGATAGTATGAGCCTTGCTTCTTAATAGCAATGATATGGTCACTTAGACTCTCCAGGTTTAATTTTCACATGCATAAAATTTAGGATATTTGACAAAAAGACTTGCTGTTATACCTCAGTTCTGATTCATTAGAGTACAGTTTTTTTTATTTGATAAGATTAATTTGAATTATATTTTCTAAGTTAAATTACTAAGTTTAAACTACTAATTTAAAGAATACTTGGGTGGGATGAATGCAAAGGAGTTTAGATTGACTATTCTGTTAGATATTTTAAGAAAATGTCTATTATACTCAAATAGCTTCTTTCTAAAATACAAATTGTATTGTCAGTCTCTGCCTACAGATTCGTCACCATTTTCCATTGCCCTTGGGACAAAGTCCAGAAGCTAACAAGTCTCTCAAGCCTGTGTCCCTCCCTCTGTCACCTGCTTTTGCTCACCTTTCCGAAAGCTCTAGTGAATCTATATTAGCTTCTTGCAGTCTTCTAAATTCTCCTGTATGTTCTTTTCTCTCGTCCCTCCTTCCTGCTGTTTTTTCTCCTTTTCCGTGAGAATGACCTCTCTTCCTGCAGGTCTCGGTTTAGAGCCCTTAGGAGAAGCCGTCTCTGGTCTTCAGCCTGAGTTAGGGGCGTCCTGCTCACGTGCTTCCCAGAACGGCAGTTGTCCCCCTCATCCGCAGGGCTGTGTTCCGGGGCCCCCAGTGGCTGCCTGAAGCCGCAGATAGTCCTGAACCCTCTCCATATGTCTTAGGTTTTTCCTGTACATACATACCTATAGTAAAGTTTAATCTATAACTTAGGCACCGTAAGAGAGTGACAACAGCAACTACTAATAAAATAGAACGATTATAACCATATAGTGTAATAAAGTTATGTGAATGTGGTCTCTCTTAGTCTAAGCCTTTTCTTGCAGCTGTGTAGCCATCCCTCACTGCCAGTAAATGGCTTGGTGTCACTCGTTTCAGGGGGTCCCTTGCTGAGGTCTTCCTCTAGGCTCAGTGCTTTCTGGTGCAAGACGTTGCTGTCAACAGAACATGTTTTCTGTTCATGTCTTCCACCCACACATTTAATGCCTTTTCCATGTTAACTAAGCACTTATCACGCAATGTGGCCATGAGTTTGCAATTTGAGGTTTAACAGCAAAACTAGCATGAATTTCTTTTTCCTTCTTCACAATTTCACAGATAAAAGATTCATTCTTACCATAGATCTTGGCAACCTCAGCATATGATTTTTTTTCCTTCTTTATTAAGTTGAGAACTATTACCTTTTCACGTAAAGGAAGCACTTTAGGCTTCTCTTTGGCATATCTGAATTGCTAGCAACACTACTCTTGCGCTTTGGGGCCATTATTAAATAAAATAAGAGTGTCTTGAATACAGGCACTGCGATACCATTACAGTCGATATGATAACTGAGATGGCTACTAAGTGGCTTGGGGCAGCGGCATGTACAGCGTGGATTTCCTGGACAAAGGGATGATTCACGTCCTGGGTAGGACTGAGGTTTCATCATGCTGCGCAGAACAGCATGCAATTTAAAACTTGTGAATTGTTTATTTCTGGAATTTTCCATTTAATATTTTTGGACCACAGGTAACTGAAACTGCAGAAAGTGAAACTGAGGATAAAGGGGGCTACTGTGTGTTGTCACTTTATCTCAGCATTTCCCTGTGAAACTTTGTTTACTTATCTGTCTCTCACTTCTTGATGGTACAGACCATAACTGTGTGAGTTGATACATTTAATATGTGGTATTTAGTCATATGAAAACTTAACCATAATTGTTAGGCACATGGATGTTTCATTAATATTTCTGTTGTTTCTTTTTTGTCCTAGGACTGGGCCAATGCTAATGTCAGCAGACAGATTGAGGACACTGTGTTATACGGTTACTATAGTAAGTATCTTTCGGTTTCTTTTCCTATCTGGGCTGCTAACCAAAATGTAGAGTAAAGCCACACATACACTTTCAGTTTTGATGTCACGTTGGAGGTTACTGTTTCAACAGCAGGAGTAAGCAATACAGCATTTGTTCTCCTAGTCCCGAAGCTGCTTTACCTGCTGCGCCCCGTGTCGCTGGCTTGTAGCACTTGTTTGTGGGGGTTCAGTCAGGCTGCTTTAAGTCTCAATTCTCTTCCTTTGTGACACTACCAGTGTCCCACTCGCACTCTTGATTTTAGAGCTCCCGGTTTTCTAGAAATCTTTTCTAAGTATTGACACTAGTAGAGTGTACTACCTGGGGAGTTTGTAGCATCAAGTTTATTGTACTGTACAGAGCTGGTTAGTCCACGGTCGTGGTGGATTGATCCCCCGCCTCTCTCTTCCTTCCCTGATGACGGATTATAAAAGCTTTAAATTACTCCCTGTTTCCCAAATTTTCTCTTGAATAAACATAAGACTTGTGCAAGAAAGTGCTGTGTTAGGAAAAGGATGTCATTTTTTTCAGCAGTAAATCCAGGTATTGAGTAAGATTTCAGTAGGATGCTAAATTGGAAACTGAAAAAGCTCTACAAAAGTTTCTCTTGATGGGATGAGTTTTTCAAGGGTTTCATTGGGTTTTAATTTAGTTGCTTTGGCTCTATCCCTTGCGTTTTCTCCTGATCTGAAATCTACAGGACCCATGAAGTTCTATCCCTTTTGTGTAGATTTTAGAACTATTTTTATGGTATTTTAATACAGAATTTATTATTTCTGATGAATACCTTAAATATATATTATAAAATATAAATTTGACCTGTTAAGTTAAAACTTTTGGAATGCTGCTATATTAAGCAGAAAGTTGTCTTTTCAATACAAATTTATTAGAAGGATGTAAATCAGTTCTTCAGAAACAGTTTTGGGAGAAGGGGCCTGTCTTCTGTGTGACACTAAAGTGTATTTGTGCTGTAGAACACATGACAAGATAAGCCAACTCTTATCTTTGTGCAGTCCAGGTCCATGAACCATATCTTGTCATTGGACCTACAGGCCCCTGGAGTAATGCATTATAACCAAGGTTGCAGAGACTCCTAAACTGGAGTGTTAATCCATGCAGCCCTTCCAGGTGATCTCATGGAGACAGTTAAGCCTATAGGAAATGATTTGAGTATTTTTCTCAATTTTCCCAAGGATGGTGTGTCCCTAGTATTGTTTTAAATGTGTGGGAGATAAGTTAATCGTTACAAACAATAGATGACTTAGGGATTAGGGTTTGATTATTTGCAGAACTTGGATTGTAGTGAGAACTATAACTACCTTGGGATAGGATAGTTGAGACGCTGATCTAGGGGAGAGATTTTTGTGAGAAGCCAGATTATGAACAGAAGATTTCTTGATTACCATGGAATCAAAGCAAGGAGATTTAATTTGATGATGTTGGTGGTGGTTGTCATAAAGTCACTCACATTCATCTTAGCTGTGGCCGCTAGGCCTTTGGCTTGGACTCGGATGCCGAGCCGCAGCTGGGAGTCTGAAAGGACTGCATAGCGTCTAAGATGGTTACGGTCCTCAAGCCCAGCTTTTGTCCAGAAATGCTGGATGTTATCTAACTGCCTGTTGGATGTCTTCTCCTGTATCCTGAGGACCACAGCCTCCAGAGAATCCAAGACACTGTTTTCATCCATCGCCTCTGAGATTCTGTAGTTCATCTAATCTTTCCTAATGTATCAACGCAGTTTCATTGTCTAACCTTCCAGGAACTGTGCAAGACTTCTGCATTCAGCACTGTATTTAATTTTCACAAATGTCATTTTTTGGACTTTTTTTTTATGTTTTACACATGAGCAAATTGATATTTAGTGATATTAAAGGTCACCTTTTTAGTGAGTGGCAAAACCCAAGGGGATCTTACTTCCTAAACTGGAGCTGCTCACCCTTGTGTGAGCTGCCTTTTAGTATATGGTTCTGGAGATATTACCTGGAGAACGCATAGCAGTACTGAACCCTCAGGGCAGCCTCAAAAATCATCTGGAGACCTTTAAATAATACGGATGCTGGATTACATCCAGAGAGATTCTGATTTATTTTGGTGTTCCATTAATATCACCACTGTTCTTATCAGAAAAGTGTTTATTTATTGGAAAGATGTAAGGCTCAAGGTGGTGTATTCAAGTAAGAATGTGTTTTTTTTTTTAATAAGTAGATTTTTATTTTATTCATTTATTTAAATTTTTTTTTTTTTTTGAGGAAGATTAGCCCTGAGCTAATTACTGCCAATCCTCCTCTTTTTGATGAGGAAGACTGGCCCTGAACTAACATCCATGCCCATCTTCTTCCACTTTATACGTGGGATGCCTACCACAGCATTGCTTTTGCTAAGTGGTGCCATGTCCACACCCGGGATCCGAACCAGTGAACCCCGGAACGCCGAGAAGCGGAACATGTGAACTTAACCGCTCTGCCACTGGGCTGGCCCCAGAATGTGTTCTTTGAAAACAGTGACTAGTGTAGCTCGTGTCTGAAATAGCATGAGCGCTTCTCACGAGTACACTTTGTGTGTGCTTCCCCTCACAGGGAATATTGTAAAGGCGTGTCCTCAGGGTGGGCCCTTCCTAGGGTTGTTCCTGCTTCAGAGGGGCTCTCCTGACTCAGCGCCCTGCAGGGAGTGCTTGGGGGTGAAGAATGCGGACTGCTGGGGGCAAGGCTGTCTGAATGTTGTCTTGAAAGTGGTTTTCACGTTGTGAGACCCTCAAAGGACCCCTGTGGATCCAGGGTCTGGAAACCCCGTTTTGAGATTCTTCTGTCACATTAGTGGATCTTCGGGTGGTTTTCTCTGGGGAGTGTCAGAAGGCAGGCTGACTGCCGCTCCTGCCCGCTGGGCACTCCCCAGAGTAGGTTGGTCACTAGCAGTCCTCAGGCAGCTGAGGCCGCCTGCAGAGGAGACAGGCGGTTCCTGGAGCTTGTTGAAGGAGGGGAGGGGAGGGTTGTTCATTCCTGCCCTCACCCTGTCCTCAGGGGGACCCTGTCCTCAGAAGGAGACTCAGCGTCCATCAGAAGATGTTGTGCCCACCCCACATACATTTAAGGACTCGTTCCTTTTATCCTTTTGAATGTTTTTATTGATTTCTTCATCTGTGTCTTCAAACTTCTTTGATATTTTCTTTTAAAAAACTGCTCTTATCTGACTTTTTGTTCTCAGTTCTGTTTTAATCTTGTGTTTGAACCTATTACACAAGCTTTTATCTCTTATGTATATGTTTAGCTTTTTATCTGAGTTCTATTTTTATGTTTCAAATTTGATTTTATCTTAAATTCTTACCTTTTATTTATTGTAATTTATTCTAAATGTTTACTTTATTCTGTTCTCTAACCATTCTTGAAATTTTTAGTTTTAATTCTTTCACCATCTGCTTTTCTTTAATTTCTTTTAAGCGAATTTATATTTTACTTAACATTTTTTCCTAACCTCTCGTTTTGATTATGCATGCTTGCAGGGGTTGTAGAAATGGGGAGAGCCCAAACCATAAGCAGGAATTCTTCAAGGCTGTTGTGTTGAGCTCTTCGGTAGCTGTCCTGTCACTTCCTCCCGGAGACTCTCCTCTGGATGCTGATGCTCGGGCTTTCGTTTTGTATAGATATAAATTGACTCATATAGTGTGTATTGTTTTCTGTTTGGCTTCTTTAGTGCTCAGCATTATATTTGAGGCTCATCTCTATTGTTGCAGGTAACTGTACTTTGTTGATTCTCATCGCTGTGTAATATTCCATTGCATTAACATGCCATAGTTTGTTTATCCAATATTCATGATCAGTTGGTTCGTTCAGTTTCTGGCTATTTCAAATACTGCTGCCATGAGGATCTTGTATATGTATATTAAAAAAAAATTCCTGCATTGTTTTCCATTGAATGAATATTCTTATTCAAACAACCCAGATTATTGGGTATTTCATAAGTTCTTAATTTTTGCAGTTAAGCAATTCTGTAGTGAAAACAGGAGAATTGTCTGCATATTTAGATAAGTTATGGAACCAAGGAAGAATAAGAATAAGGCTTTCAAACTCCTATTTCTATGCCAGACCTTTTAAAGCGCCTAAGAGTATTTAGGAAGTTTCTCCTCACTCCCCATTGGTCACTTGCTGAAAAATTGTACCTGGAGTCTTTACTATGTATTCCAAACTTAGGGATTCCAACCTCCTAGAGTCTAATGTGAGAAGAGTACCAGGGGACCTTGAAGTCATTTAACTTCTCTATGACCTCCACTTCTGAAATAGTGATAAAGTAGAGCCTACTTCATAGTATTAGGAGTATAGACATATCGTGAGTGCTAAAAGTTGTTATTTGCTCATTTTAATTCAGATCAACTAAGAAAGCAAGAGAAAGTACAGTGATATGGGAAAATTAACGTTGAAAGAATTCACCTAGCATCTCATCAAATTTGCATCTTTTTGACACTTTATTGTTTTGAAAACATCTCTAATATATTTCCTTGTTTTTCCAGATAACGTAGAAGGACTGGGACTCATTTTGGGGATTTGCTTTTTGATTCAGGTCTGTAAGGTTGTTTCTGGTGAGAGACAGTTGTGTCCTATCTCCTGCTTTCCCACTTCCTTTTGGAAGAATGTATTCTTCATCACGGGGGGTTTTCTAAGTGGTCTCTGGTTAGGTTTGCTCAAGACATTCTCTGGATACTATAATGACTCCTTGAGACTTAGTGAGCTAAGAATTTGTTCCCTAGTGGAAATGTTGGGGAAACAAGTGCTTGCTTGGACTTAGAGCTAGTGTGACTTGTCCTTTCTACCTCCGAACAAACTGCTGATTTGTCCCATTGTCTCATAAACCTTCCTGAACACTCCAGGAGGGAAAGAGGGACACATGCTCTTGTGTCTCCTTCCTCTGCTCCTGGTGGTGCCTTTTGAGTGCCTTTGCTGGTTCTTTCTCTGCTTCCTGACGTCTCTAATGTTTGTGCGTCCCAGGGATCAGTCCTGGGACCTGTTCTCCATCTCTGTTACCCTCTTGGTGATCTTAGGCTCCTGCTTGAGTCTAAAGACCCTCTAGATGCCAAACTCCCAGATTCAAATCTTCGTGCAGACCTCTTTTGAGCTTCATATTCCTGTCTCGACTTGTCAGCATGACAATTTCTGTCAAGAAGTTAAAGACATCTCAACTTCATCATTCTACAACTGACCCTCAATCTGTTATACTCTAGAAATTTCCTTGTTTCAGTGAATAGCATCTGAAGGATAGAGTTGCTTAGTCCAGATACCTTGGAGTCATCCTTGACTCTTTATTTCTTCACATTTTGTATCAAACATGGCAGAAAATTCTCCTGTGTTTGATTTTTCAGAATTTATCCAGAATCTGACCACTTCTGACTGCTGTCTTAGTCAGTTTGGGCTGCTATAGACTGGGTGGCTTAAATGACAAATGTTTATTCTCTCAATTCTGAAGGCTGGGAAGTTTAAGGTCAAGGTGCTGACAGATGTGGTGTCGGATCAGGACCTGCTTCCTGGTTTGGAGATGGCCTTTTTGGCTGTATCCTCACATGGCAGAGAGAGAGAGTGGGAAAGCAAGCCATCTCGAATTTCTTCTTATAAGCACTGATCCCATTCATGAGGGCTACCCTCTCATGACCTCATTGCCTCCCCACCTTCAAGCACCAGAGCTTTGAGGATTAGATTTCAACCTAGGAATTCTGGGGAGACACAAACATTCAGTCCATAACGTTCTATAAATGAGAAAGGATAATATGTACTTCCATGTTGTTAAGATTGAATGATCTAGGGGTGTGATTTTATGCATGGCCAAGTAAGGTTGGCAGATCCTCTCCCCAAAAAGCAAGACAAAACTGACAAAAGAACAACTTTGCTGCTTTGGAAATCAACCAAGGGTATACAGCAGTCTGAGGAATATTTATACTTACAAACTGGTACAGGCAGTGGTAGTCTGTAGTATTTTAGTCTAGGTCTTTTACTTCCTCCCAGACGCACTCCCCCCCCACCCAACTTGGTTATGTTTTTAACTGAATGAAAATAAAAATGCAGCACATCAAAATGTATGAGATGCAGCTAAAGCAGTGCTTAGAGGGTAATTTGCAGTTTTAAATTCCTCTATTAGAAAATAAGTCTTGTGTTGAAACTTCTACCTTAGGAAACTAGAAAAAGAAAAACAAACTCTAAGCAAGCTAAGAAAGAAAATAAAGGTTAGAACAGAAATCAGTGAAATAGAAAACAGAAAAACAATAGAGAAAAATCAAACAAAAAGTAGGTTCTTTGAAAAATAATAAACTTGGAAAATCTTTAGCTTGGTTGAAAGGGAGAGGGGAGGAGGGGAGAGCAAGGGGTGGGAAGAGGAGTGGGAAGACGGGAGAGGAGAAAGGGGGAGGAAAGATACAAATTATCAAAATAAGGAGTGCAAGAGCAGATGTTACCAACCTTGCAGAAATTAAAAGGATTATAAAGGAATATTATGAAGAACTCTATACCAACAAATTAGACAGATGAAGTGGACAAATCCCTAGAAAGACATAAATTACCCAAACTGACTCATGAAGAAATAGCCCTATAGCAAGTAAAGCAATTGAATTAGTTACTTAAAATATTCCTACAAAGAAAACCCCACACCCAGATTTCTTCACTAGTGATCTGTCATTTATTTAAGCAAATTATACCAATCCTTTACAAACTCTTTTAGAAAATAGAGGAGGGAACACTTCCCAGTCATTCTTGAGGCATTATTACTCTGATACCAAAATCAGACAAAGGTATCACAAGAAAAGGAGATTATGGACTAATATCTCTTGTGAATGTAGGCATAAAAATCCTAACAAACAAAGTTTTAGGAAACTAAATCCAGCATCACATATTATAAACCATGACAAAGTGGGATTCGTCTCAAGAACGCAAAGTTGGTTTAATATCCCCAAATCAATTCACGTAACATACCATAGTAATAGAATAAAGGACAAAAACCAGATGGTCATCTCTATAGATACGAAAAAAGCATCTGTTTAACAAAATCCAGTATCCATTGCTGATGGAAACTCTGAGCTAACTGGTTACAGAAGGAAACTTCCTCAGCCTAGCCAATGCAATAGATCCAAATGAATGAAGGAATCCAAAGTGGAGAGGAAGAATTATGACTCTTATGTTCTTGGCTGACTTGAGATCCTATAGGTAGAAAATCTCAAGGACTTAGATATAGACAAATAGGACCAATAAACAAGTGTAGCAGGGTCACAGGATGCAAGATCAATATGAAAACTAGAAACAGACAATTCAAATGAAATGAAGAAAACAATTCTCTTCATAAAGCATCAAAAGGAAAAAAATACCCTGAGAATTACATTGAAAAAAGAAGAAGTGTAAGACTCATACAGTCATGCATCATTAACAACGAGGGTATGTTCTGAGAAGTGCGTTCGTTAGGTAATTTCGTCCTTGTGTGAACATCGCAGAGTGTACTTACACAAACCTAGATGGTGTAGCTACGACACACCTAGGCTGTGTGGTGCTAGTCTTACGGGACCACCGTCGTGTATGTGACATGTTGTTGACTGAAATGTCATTATGTGGCAATGACTGTATACTGAAAACTACAAAAAATCGTTGATAGAAATTAAAGAAGATTTAAGTAAACAAAGAGAGATTCCACGTTAATGGATTGGAAGACATAGTATTGTAAGGATGGCAATTAGGGCAATTTTCCCTCAAATTGACCAAAAGTTTTGTGTGTTTTTTTTTTAAAGAAATTGACAAGCTGTTCCTAAACTTTACTTGGAAATGCAAAGGATCTAGGGTAGCCAGAAATGATTTTGAAAAAGGATAACATGAGAATTACACTATCAGATTTCAAAACTTACTATAAAACACAATAAACAAGACTGTGATTTTGCAGATGGATAGGTTTATAGAGCCATGGAATTCAGAGACCAGAAATAAACCCTTACATTCATAGTCAGTGGATGTTCAACAGCTGTGGCGATTCAGTTTTATTCAATTCTTTTAAAAAATTGTTGGGTGAGTTGGATAACCACATGCAACAATAACAACAACAACAACATTGAGCCTTCCCTCACGCCACACACAAAAATTAACTAAGAAATCAATCATAGACCTCACTATAGAAGTATAAAACTTCTAGAAGAAGTCAAAGGCTATATCTTCATGACACTGGGTTAGACAAAGAGTTCCTAGATATGACACCAAAAGCGTTACTGGTAAGAGAACCCTTGATGAATTCTACTTGATAAAAATGAAAAACTTTGTCCTTTAAGAGACACAATTTAAAAAATGAAGATAAGTCAGATAGGGAGAAAATATTTGCAAGTCATATATCTTATAAAGGGCTTGTATCCAGAATATATAAACAATACTTACCAATCATTAATTACGCAGGTAATTAAAAATGAGTAAAATAGTTGAACAGACATAGAGAATACACGAGAGAGAGAGAGAGAGAGAGAGAGAGATCTGGGCCCTCTTCCTTTTCTTCTAAGGGCCCTAATTGAGTTATTGGGATCCCATTCTTATGACTTCAAACTCAAAACCTCCCAAAGGTGTCACCTCCAAATACCATCACATTGGGGGTGAGGGCTTCAATGTTTGAGTTTTGGGGAACAAACATTTGACCCATAACAGGCTATAATAAAAACTACAGACAACATCTGAGTATTGACACACAGAAACTGGAGTGTTTACATGCTACTGTTGGGAATGTAAGGTGGTGCCATTGCTTTGGAAAGCAGTTTTCAGCTTTCTTAAAAATTAACTTACCATATGGTCCAGCAGTTACTCAAGAGAAATGAATACAATGTCTACACAAAGATATATATGCAAATGTCATAGCAGCTTTTTTTGTAATAGTACAAAACTAGAAAGAATCCAAATATCCGAAAGCTGGGGAATGTTTAAATAAAATGTGTTATGTCCAAACAGTGGCGTACATGTTCAGCAATCCAGGTCAGCGGTCAGCAGGTTGTGGCCTGGTCCACAGGCCCAGTCTCAGTCTGGCTACACCTGTATGCAGACCTATTGTCTGCGGCTACTTTCCTGCTCTATCAGCCGAGTTGAGTAGCTATGACAGAGATATACAGGCTGCAAAGTTGAAAGTATTTTCTGACCTTTTGCAGAACAAATTTCCCAATCCCTGTGCTTAGTGAAAGAAGCCAGATGCAAAAGACTGCATCTTGTCTAATTCCGTGTCTGTGAAATGTCCAGAAAAGGCAAGTCTCTAGAGAGAAAGCATCAGCGGCTGCCTCAAGCTGGGGTCGGAGTGGCGATTAATTGCAGACTGACACAAGACAGTTTATTTGGGGGAATGGAAATGCTCTAAAACTGGATTATGTATAAATTTACTAAAAATCATTGAATTGTAGACTTACAATTTGGGCATTTGTTGGTATGTAAATTGTATTATGAAGTTGTTGGGAGGAAATACTGAATGAGCAAATGTCAGTCAGGAGTGCAACACCCTGCTGGGCATATGACAGGCAGGCAGTAAAGGGGAGTTGCTATTATCATGACTTAAAATTTTAGGAGACTTGTGTTTTTATGTTTTCTTTTTATTTTCTCCAGTTTGAATCTTACCCTAATTTACAGATGGAAAAAACATGAGGCTGAAAGGTTCTGAAGTGCGAAGGTTTATAAATTGGAATACTGTTTCAGCTAATGTGTTTGTGTAGCTTTGGAGTCAGCACTGTGGTCATCATTGATTGCTACACAGTTATTGTGAGTTACGCCATAAATTGCTTAGCTTTTTTTCTGACCAGTAACAATTTCTTGTTATAAAAATGGCATTGCAGTGTAAACTTTGGGACAATTACCATAGAGAGAGGACGCAAACCACCAAAAGAATCCTTAAGGGAAACGGCTATTCCTCAGACTGTTCTCAGTTAAACCCTGTGAAAGATTTTATTCTGAAGTCTCGTGTTGCTTAACAACAGGGATGTGTTCTGAGAAATGCGTCGTTAGGTGACTTCATCGTTTTGCGAACATCACAGAGTGTGTTTACACACATCCAGGTAGTATAGCCTACCACACACCTAGGCTCTATGGTGCTAAGGTCTTAGTTGTCTGTTGCCAGCAACATCAGCTCCTTGCCACATGGACCTTTCTGTATGATAATTCACAACATGGCAGGTGAGCTGGATGGAAGCCAGAGTCTTTTAGTAACTAATCTGGGAAGTGACATCCCACCACCTTTGTCATATTGTCTTCATCAGCAACGAGTCACTGGTCCAGCCCACACTCAGGGGAATGAATATTGG